>NW_025533463.1:607500-620000 GCF_020615455.1 Coregonus clupeaformis
TGAACATTGTTATTTTTTCCTCGTCAAAGTCAGTCAGGTGTATTTACAGCTGAAATCGGACATGGGACGGCTAACCAACTGGATGAGACTAAAGGCAACCCGACTAGACAACATCTAAAACTGACCATACATGAACCGTTACCTTAACCAAACCCTTAACCCTGACCCTAATCATAAACTAATTTTAGATAAATTCTGAAATGTAATATTGGTTTTTTACATCAGAAAAGTCCTTTTAGTTTCTCCCTACTCAACTCTAAGTCTGGATAACCCATTGCTGGCTTTCTACCTGCCAGACACCATTCACATGGTAGTCTCAGGTTTGTCTCAGGTTAGTCTCAGGTCCGTCTCAGGTCAGTCTCAGGTCAGTCTCAGGTTAGTCTCAGGTCCGTCTCAGGTCAGTCTCAGGTCCGTCTCAGGTCAGTCTCAGGTCAGTCTCAGGTCAGTCTCAGGTTAGTCTCAGGTCAGTCTCAGGTTAGACAGCCCCCTGTGACAACATAAAGTTATGAATCACAACCACATGGCATGCCCTATTAAATCAACAGGTTTGAAATATCTTTGGTGCTCCTTATTCAAAACCAATATATTCCTTGGCCTTCACTGACTTGATAAGCATGAAAATAATATATTATTATATTACTATTATATTAAAAATAAGCTTCAAACTCGACCAAAACAAAGAACTTGCTCCCTGTGTAAAATGACAGTACATTATTTATTTCCAGGGTAAAGCCTGTGACTTAACTTAATATGTCGAATCAATTGTGGACTTGTTTCTTGGAATGACTTGCAATCAAAACATCTAAACGTCTTGGGTCTGTTATGTCTGTTTCACAGCTTTGCCCTAACTTCTTTGACCTTGGGACTTTCCTTGGTGTTGCCTATTGCAATATTTGTACACTGTCATCTGCACAAATGTGAACAGGCTGCTGAGAGCATCGCCATATTTCATACTGAACACGAAATGAGACTTAGTGTTGTTGTCCATTAGTTTACTCCAATTAGGGTTGGTAGGGATAATAATAAAGGAAAATATATTTAAAAATATATATATTAAAAATAATATACCGTACCAGTCAAAGGTTTGGACACACCTACTCATTCAAGGGTTTTTCTTTATTTTTACTATTTTCTACATTGTAGAATAATGGTGAAGACATCAAAACTATGAAATAACACATATGGAATCATGTAGTAACCAAAAAAGTGTTAAACAAATCAAATATATTTTATATTTTGAGATTCTTCAAATAGCCACCCTTTGCCTTGATGACAGCTTTGCACACTCTTGGCATTCTTCTCAACCAGCTTCACCTGGAATGCTTTTCCAACAGTCTTGAAGGAAGTCCCACATATGCTGAGCACTTGTTGGCTGCTTTTCCTTCACTCAATTGGGTTGAGGTCAGGGGATTGTGGAGGCCAGGTCATCTGATGCAGCACTCCATCACTCTCCTTCTTGGTAAAATAGCCCTTACACAGCCTGAAGGTGTGTTGGGTCATTGTCCTGTTAAAAAACAAATGATAGTCCCGCTAAGCCCAAACCAGATGGGATGGCGTATCGCTGCAGAATGCTGTGGTAGCCATGCTGGTTAAGTGTGCCTTGAATTCTAAATAAATCACAGACAGTGTCACCAGTAAAGCACCCCCACACCATAACACCTCCTCCTCCATGCTTTATGGTGGGAAATACACATGCGGAGATCATCCGTTCACCCACACCGCGTCTCACAAAGATACGGCGGTTTGAACCAAAAATATCAAATTTGCACTCCAGACCAAAGGACAGATTTCTACTGGTCTAATATCCATTGCTCGTGTTTCTTGGCCCAAGCAAGTCTCTTCTTCTTGTTGGAGGCCTTTAGTAGTGGTTTCTTTGCAGCAATTTGACCATGAAGGCCTTGATTCACACAGTCCCCTCTGAACAGTTGGTTTTGAGACAGAGGTAACTCTGGGTCTTCCATTCCTGTGGCGGTCCTCATGAGAGCCAGTTTCATCATAGCGATGATTCCATATGTGTTATTTCATAGTTTTGATGTCTTCACTACTTCGACCCAAATGGCCGCCATATATACCCTATCTAGTCCCCTATGGGCCCTGGTCAAAAGTAGTGCACTACGTAGGGAAAAGGGTGCCATTTAGAACGCATCCTCAGTCATCTGTTTCCTGCTTCCAAACCTTCCTCTCTCTGGGTGTGTCCCAAATGGCACAATATGTTTCTGTATACAGCGCATAGGGCTCTGGTTTAGTTTAGTTTCATTTATTTGCACCAAAGCAAACAAGTGATAGATACAAAAAAAAAATATGGTGCGGTTGGAAGCCCAGGGGCTCCGGTCAAAAGTAGTGCACTGTATAGGGACTGTGCTCCAATGCCCTATCCCCTATCCCTCCAACCCTCAGCCACACCACTGGCCCAGAGCAGGGTCACAATGGGTGTTTTGTGCTCCTCCATGCGTCCCTTCCTGCAGGAGTTATCTATCTCCAGCTGTTTGGAGACAGCGATATTGCCGTGGAGATAAAGTCTGCTGGCGCTGCATTAACGCCTCATTTTGCATGAAGTGGTTTCTAATCTTGTTAATATGGACGCCATCGCTTTCTCTTCCTAGCGCCCCGCCTCGGTCCAGCCTCAGACCCCACGCTGTGTTTACACACCTAATGAGATAGTTAAGGGACCTATGTGTGTATACACTGAGTGTACAAAACATTAAGAACACTGTCCTAATATTGAGCTGCACCGCCGCCCTTTTGCCCTAGGAACAGCCTCAGTTCGTCGGGGCACGGACTCTACAAGGTGTTCGAAAGCGTTCCACAGGGATGCTGGCCCCATGTTGACACCAATGCTTCCCGCAGTTGTGTCAAGTTGAATGGATGTCCTTTGGGTGGTGGACCATTCTTGATACACACGGGAAACTTTTGAGTGTGAAAACAAATCCAGCTGTGTTGCAGTTCTTCACACACATCAGTGCGCCGGGCACCTACTACCATACCCCATTCAAAGGCAAACTTCAGACGGGCCTGGACATGCGCTGGCTTGAGCAGGGAGACCTTGCGTGCGCTGCAGGATTTTAATCCATGACGGCGTAGTGTGTTACTAATGGTTTTCTTTGAGACTGTGGTCCCAGCTCTCTTCAGGTCATTGACCAGGTCCTGCCGTGTAGTTTTGGGCTGATCCCTCATCTTCCTCATGATCATTGATGCCCCACAAGGTGAGATCTTGCATGGAGCCCCAGACCAAGGGTGATTGACAGTCATCTTGAACTTCTTCCATTTTCTAATAATTGCGCCAACAGTTGTTGCCTTCTCACCAAGCTGCTTGCCTATTGTCCTGTAGCCCATCCCAGCCTTGTGCAGGTCTACAATTTTATCCCTGATGTCCTTACACAGCTCTCTGGTCTTGGACATTGTGGAGAGGTTGGAGTCTGTTTGATTGAGTGTGTGGACAGGTGTCTTTTATACAGGTAACGAGTTCAAACAGGTGCAGTTAATACAGGTAATGAGTGGAGAACAGGAGGGCTTCTTAAAGAAAAACTAACAGGTCTGTGAGAGCCGGAATTCGTACTGGTTGGTAGGTGATCAAATACTTATGTCATGCAATAAAATGCAAATTAATTACCGGTACTTAAAAATCATACAATGTGATTTTCTGGATTTTTGTTTTAGATTCCGTCTCTCACAGTTGAAGTGTACCTATGATAAAAATTACAGACCTCTACATGCTTTGTAAGTAGGAAAACCTGCAAAATCGGCAGTGTATCAAATACTTGTTCTCCCCACTGTATGTAAGTGTGTGATTAAGGCCGGATACTGTATGTAGTGAGTGTAAAGCTCAATGGTTTGTGAACAGGCTAAACAGAGGAAGCTGTTAGAGGCTAAAATACTTTTTATTTGATTTATTTTACTTTATATTTATAGAACAGCGCTGCTCTCCTCCCTCTGAGAGGGGAAATGTATTTTCACTTGGGCTTGTATGTCAGACACATCCTCATTGTCCCGTGACCGACAACCTGCTGTTATGACAGAACCTTAATGTGTGGAGGGGCTGTGTGTGTGTGTGTGTGTGTGTGTGTGTGTGTGTGTGTGTGTGTGTGTGTGTGTGTGCGTGCGTGCGTGCGTGCGTGCGTGCGTGCGTGCGTGCGTGCGTGCGCGTGTGTGTGTGTGAATGAATGTCATTTTATTTCCGTGTAAAATCTCCACTTGGCAACCCCATCCCTTATGGGATTAATTGACACATAAACAAACATTACAATAATTCAGTGTGATAATTCAGTGATAATTCTTCCGGCGTTCTTATCTTATATCTCATAAAGAGTGAAAATAAATTAATTAATACAAATCAATACATAATAGTAAATAAGGATATCCAATCAATAACTATATCCCTAGTAAAAAAAAATATACATACATACAGTGTCCAGATAAATAAATCGAGAAAAATTAAACCGAAGGCGTTTGAACCCACAAAGAGAAGATTCAAGTGGGAGACAGACTATAAACAATCTATACGTGCCATTTACCACATAGAAGCAAAATATTTTATAATTTAAATTAAAGATAGCCCTTTTTCTTTTATTCCAGGCTTTATCTAAATATTCCGCAAACGGAAATACACAATTTCTCCTCATGGCTCAGCTACATAATGCCAGGGTATATCTGGTGGTCTGTCTCCTCAGCTACATAATGCCAGGGTATATCTGGTGGTCTGTCTCCTCATGGCTCAGCTACATAATGCCAGGGTATATCTGGTGGTCTGTCTCCTCAGCTACATAATGCCAGGGTATATCTGGTGGTCTGTCTCCTCAGCTACATAATGCCAGGGTATATCTGGTGGTCTGTCTCCTCAGCAGGTATATCTGGTGGTCTGTCTCCTCAGCCACATAATGCCAGGGTATATCTGGTGGTCTGTCTCCTCAGCTACATAATGCCAGGGTATATCTGGTGGTCTGTCTCCCCAGCTACATAATGCCAGGGTATATCTGGTGGTCTGTCTCCTCAGCTACATAATGCCAGGGTATATCTGGTGGTCTGTCTCCTCATGGCTCAGGTACATAATGCCAGGGTATATCTGGTGGTCTGTCTCCTCATGGCTCAGGTACATAATGCCAGGGTATATCTGGTGATCTGTCTCCTCAGCTACATAATGCCAGGGTATATCTGGTGGTCTGTCTCCTCAGCTACATAATGCCAGGGTATATCTGGTGGTCTGTCTCCTCAGCCACATAATGCCAGGGTATATCTGGTGGTCTGTCTCCTCAGCCACATAATGCCAGGGTATATCTGGTGGTCTGTCTCCTCAGCTACATAATGCCAGGGTATATCTGGTGGTCTGTCTCCTCAGCTACATAATGCCAGGGTATATCTGGTGGTCTGTCTCCTCAGCTACATAATGCCAGGGTATATCTGGTGGTCTGTCTCCTCATGGCTCAGCCCCATAATGCCATGGTATATCTGGTGATCTGTCTCCTCAGCTACATAATGCCAGGGTATATCTGGTGGCCTGTCTCCTCAGCCACATAATGCCAAGGTATATCTGGTGGTCTGTCTCCTCATGGCTCAGCTACATAATGCCAGGGTATATCTGGTGGTCTGTCTCCTCAGCTACATAATGCCAGGGTATATCTGGTGGTCTGTCTCCTCAGCTACATAATGCCAGGGTATATCTGGTGGTCTGTCTCCTCAGCCACATAATGCCAGGGTATATCTGGTGGTCTGTCTCCTCAGCCACATAATGCCAGGGTATATCTGGTGGTCTGTCTCCTCAGCTACATAATGCCAGGGTATATCTGGTGGTCTGTCTCCTCAGCCACATAATGCCAGAGTATATCTGGTGGTCTGTCTCCTCAGCTACATAATGCCAGGGTATATCTGGTGGTCTGTCTCCTCATGGCTCAGCTACATAATGCCAGGGTATATCTGGTGGTCTGTCTCCTCATGGCTCAGCTACATAATGCCAGGGTATATCTGGTGATCTGTCTCCTCATGGCTCAGCTACATAATGCCAGGGTATATCTGGTGGTCTGTCTCCTCATGGCTCAGCTACATAATGCCAGGGTATATCTGGTGATCTGTCTCAAAACAGGGGCAGCGGGGGGGAAAATACATGTCATCTATGCACTTAAATAGTGAATGGAGGAAACTTTTCCCGTGGTTCATTTTCATGCCAGCCAGGTAGGCTATAGTCCTGTTTTAAAGAGAAGCAATGTGCTTAATATTAGGAAGATTGAGAAATAAATATAGTAGCCTATGGAAAGCTGATGGTATCCTCCTCTTTTTAATAGAGGCCATCACTCTGTTTTCTCCCTACTCCATAGCCTATAGAAATGTTGCGCAGCATGAGTTATTGGGCTCTCATGAAGCGTTTGATTAGATTTTCGATGACATTTGCATTGATGTCAGAGTGATTAGAGGGACAATAGAGCGCTGAGTACCAGGCAGTTAGCAAGTTGGGTAGGTTACTAATGACCATCAGAGGCATCAGAGCTTGGAGAAGCCTAGTTACCGTGACTAAACGGTCAACGTGGAATTTGACTGCCGTCATGACTCGTGACCGCCGGTGTGGCGGTAGTACGGTCACCGTAACAGCCCTAGGTATGTGTTGGTTGGAGGGGAGGAGAGGTATGTGTTGGTTGGAGGGGAGGAGAGGTATGTGTTGGTTGGAGGGGATAAAGGAGAGGACATGGCATCAGTAGTTCTTACAGCCTTCTGGCTACAAGACACACACACACACACACAGTACCACTGCCAGCTACAGATCAGAGATGACATGTGTTTACTCCTCAACATAAATATTTAGAAACACAAAAGTGTCTGAGGCTGCAACTAATGTAGGAGCCATTCCCTTCTGCTCGCTGGTCAAGTTCCCGTCGGCCAGCGCTAGTGTCACAAAATGTTAGTTATATTTATCAACTCACGCATCTCCTCTCCTCTCCTCTCCTCTCCTCTCCTCTCCTCTCCTCTCCTCTCCTCTCCTCTCCTCTCCTCTCCTCTCCTCTCCTCTCCTCTCCTCTCTCTCTCTTCTCTCTCCTCTCTCTTCTCTCCTCACAGAGCTAGGGCACAGAGCTAGGGCACAGAGCTAGGGCACAGAGCTACAGCACAGCACACTAGGAGAGTATGTTGTTCACTCACTGTACTGCTGTAACCTCAGAAAAGATGCTCACATAATCAACTTTAAATTAGCTGTCTGCTGTTCCTATTAGCTTGGAGATGGAGAGAGACACAGTCCTTTTGATTTCAAGTGAACTTCTGTGTATAGGAAACTTAATTTGTTTGATGTTTCAAGCCATTAGAGAGAATGTTCAAGGAGCTTTTGACCAGACCAGGTTAAATTGAAAATAAAAAATATAAAAAATGAATTTATTTTAAATCCATTGTAATAAGCTGTTATCTTGGTAACATGGAACAATGTTCCCTCCATGGGTCCACTCTTCCACTTCTTACTTCCTGTATAAACCCTGGAAGAATGGAGCAACAGGAACCCTTTTCATCTCCCTGATTGGCTCGGCCGAATGCTTTGAAACAGCCAACCAGTGGGACTCTGTGGGACTTTGTGTCACAGGGGTTAATTGCATATGAAGGGTCCAGTGCAGGCACTGTGTTGTCCATGGTTACGTCCCAAATGGCACCCTATTCCCTACATAGTGCACTACTTTTTGACCAGGGCCCTATGGCCCAATGGGCTCTGGTCAAAAGTAGTGTACTACATAGGGAATAGGGTGCCATTTGGGAAGCAGCACCCCATATCTGCCCTGATACACTGCTGTCCTACCAGGGAGGGAGCCAGTATTACTGTATTACCACAGCTAGAGACCTTAATTACATACTGGTAAATCTCACTTCTCTTAATTGGGCTTGTTAAAGCTTGTTGTAAGCCTTCCCCTCCAGCTCCTGTCTGAGCTGCTAGCTGGTGATTTAAACAGATCAGGTCCTGTCAACCTGCTGGACTAGGGACCTGATGATGCACCGGTGCCTGTAGACTGTAGTCTGCAGCAGTGTTCAGGTTTCTTCCTGCGGCCACAGCCATGCACCTACAGTAGCAGATCCTGCTGTCACCCTGTTGGACTGGGGGCCTGTGGGTTGACTGGGGGCCTGTGGGTTGACTGGGGGCCTGTGGGTTGACTGGGGGCCTGTGGGTTGACTGGGGGGCCTGTGGGTTGACTGGGGGCCTGTGGGTTGACTGGGGGCCTGTGGATTGACTGGGGCCGGTGGAGATCTATGGGTTGACGGGTTGACTGGGGCTTGTGCGTTGACTGAGCCGGTGGAGATCTGTGGGGCCTGTGGGTTGACGGCTTGACTGGGACCAGAATCCAGGCTACAGAATGGAACCAGTCCAGAGGTAGTGTAGTCTACAGGGCCAGAATCCAGGCTACAGAATGGAACCAGTCCAGAGGTAGTGTAGTCTACATGGCCAGAATCCAGGCTACAGAATGGAACCAGTCCAGAGGTAGTGTAGTCTACAGGGCCAGAATCCAGGCTACAGAATGGAACCAGTCCAGAGGTAGTGTAGTCTACAGGGCCAGAATCCAGGCTACAGAATGGAACCAGTCCAGAGGTAGTGGAGCATGGTGCCAGCTGTAGTGCCAGTAGAACCTCTTGGGTAATGGTTTTCCTCTACAGAGCACGGCCTAGTCTGCCCACAACCTGCCAGCCCTGCCAGAGCACGGCCTAGTCTGCCCACAACCTGCCAGCCCTGCCAGAGCACGGCCTAGTCTGCCCACAACCTGCCAGCCCTGCCAGAGCACGGCCTAGTCTGCCCACAACCTGCCAGCCCTGCCAGGGTAACTAGACACTCTCTAGGCAAAACCCTCCCATTTAGCCCCCTCCCCCTGTCCAGGCTAACCCCTCCCATTTAGCCCCCTCCCCCTGTCCAGGCTAACCCCTCCCATTTAGCCCCCTCCCCCTCTCCCGGCTAAACCCTCCCATTTAGCCCCCTCCCCCTCTCCCGGCTAACCCCTCCCATTTAGCCCCCTCCCCCTGTCCAGGCTAACCCCTCCCATTTAGCCCCCTCCCCCTCTCCCGGCTAAACCCTCCCATTTAGCCCCCTCCCCCTCTCCCGGCTAACCCCTCCCATTTAGCCCCCTCCCCCTGTCCAGGCTAACCCCTCCCATTTAGCCCCCTCCCCCTGTCCAGGCTAACCCTTCCCATTTAGCCCCTCCCCCCTCTCCCGGCTAAACCCTCCCATTTAGCCCCCCTCCCCCTGTCCAGGCTAACCCCTCCCATTTAGCCCCCTCCCCCTGTCCAGGCTAACCCCTCCCATTTAGCCCCCTCCCCCTCTCCATGCTAAACCCTCCCATTTAGCCCCCTCCCCTTCTCCCGGCTAACCCCTCCCATTTAGCCCCCTCCCCTTCTCCCCGGCTAACCCCTCCCATTTAGCCCCCTCCCCTGTCCAGGCTAACCCCTCCCATTTAGCCCCCTCCCCCTCTCCCGGCTAAACCCTCCCATTTAGCCCCCTCCCCTGTCCAGGCTAACCCTCCCATTTAGCCCCCTCCCCTGTCCAGGCTAACCCCTCCCATTTAGCCCCTCCCCCTCTCTAAGCTAACCCCTCCCATTTAGCCCCCTCCCCTTCTCCCGGCTAACCCCTCCCATTTAGCCCCCCCCCCCTCTCTAAGCTAAACACTCCCATTTAGCCCCGTCCCCTCTCTAAGCTATCCCCTCCAATTTAGCCCCCTAACCCTCTCCATGCTAAACCTGGTTGGAAAGCTAGGTATCCTCTGCTGATTCACACACAGAGCTAAGCCAGTACTGTACTGTATTAAACTGCAGTGTAATGCAAAGCCAACCGTAGAGTCAATATCACTACTGTTACCACAGAACTAGAATGACATGAATATTTCTCTGACTGCTGTTACTGTACTGTTAAGAAACCGGTGGAGGGAGAGATGCAGAGTGTGAGGAGGCCGCTCCGCTTCCATAACAACAGCCTAGTTGTAATTAACGGTGACTAAACAACACCCGCTACACCTGTGATGGGTACCCTGGTAGTACACACACACACACACACACACACACACACACACACACACACACACACACACACAGTCTGCCCATATGTTCAGTGTGATGCAGTAGCCTGCTGTTATGTGGCGTCCAGAGGCAGCGTCCCAAATGGCACCCTATTCCCTATACTGTGCACTACTTTCGACCAGGGCCCTATGAGAATGTAGGGAATAGGGCACTGAAAAAAAGGGTGCCATTTTGGACACTGCCAGAGTCTCCTGGGCTGCTGCTGCTGCACAGCTGCCTCCCACTGTGCATCGTTGGTAGAGAGAGATCCCATGCCCATGAGCGGTGGAGGAGGAGAGGAGCGGTGGAGGAGGAGAGGAGCGGTGGAGGAGGAGAGGAATGGTGAAAGAGGAGAGGAGAGGAACGGTGGAGGAGAAGAGGAATGGTGAAGGAGGAGAGGAGAGGAACGGTGGAGGAGGAGAGGAATGGTGAAGGAGGAGAGGAGAGGAACGGTGGAGGAGGAGAGGAATGGTGAAGGAGGAGAGGAGCGGTGGAGGAGGAGTGGAGCGGTGGAGGAGGAGAGGAATGGTGGAGGAGGAGAGGAGCGGTGGAGGAGGAGAGGAGCGGTGGAGGAGGAGAGGAGCGGTGGAGGAGGAGAGGAACGGTGAATGGCGCCCGTCACCATTTTACTCACCGTCTGAAGCACGGTTATGAACGCCACCACTGAGTCTCTCTATTCCTCCTTCTCTCCCTCCTCCTCCTCCTCCTCCTCCTCCTCCTCCTCCTCCTCCTCCTCCTCCTCCTCCTCCTCCTCCTCCTCCTCCTCCTCCTCCTCCTCCTCCTCCTCCTCCTCCTCCTTCTCTCCCTCCTCCTCTTCCTCCTCCTCATCCTTCTCCTCCTCCTCCTCCTCCTCCTCCTTCTCTCCCTCCTCCTCCTCCTCCTTCTCCTCCTCCTCCTCCTCCTCCTCCTCCCTCTCCCTCCTCCTCCTCCTCATCCTTCTCCTCCTCCTCCTCCTCCTCCTCCTCCTCCTCCTCCTCCTCCTCCTCCTCCTCCTTCTCTCCCTTCTCTCCCTCCTCCTCATCCTTCTCCTCCTCCTCCTCCTCATCCTTCTCCTCCTCCTCCTCCTCCTTCTCTCCCTTCTCTCCCTCCTCCTCCTTCCCTCCTCCTCCTCCTCCTCCTCCTCCTTCTCTCCCTCCTCCCCCTCCTCCTTCTCTCCCTCCTCCTCCTCCTCCTCCTCCTCCTCATCCGCTCTCTCACTCTCTCTCTTTCATTCTGTTGACTTCTTCATCAACTATTAATGTGTCAAGGTTATTATAGTAAACGAAAACCGAAATGTAAAATAAAAACTCCAATTGGAAAAACGATTTAGTAAACTGAAATAAATAAAAAATATTTGAAAAATGTAAAACTATACTGAAACTATTATCTTTGACTGCAAAACTAACTACAATAAAATAAAATAAAAACATTATGTTTAGTTTAGTTTAGTTTTTTCTTCTAAAATGTTGGCAAAAATCTAATGGAGTTTTCAAGTTTTTTTTCTAACGGGTTTCAATGTTTTTTTTTTAGCTTTTGAGCTTCTGGCGAGTAAATTCTGTCATTAGATGCCGATGTTTCCAATAGGCCTAGCTTGTGCATCACTATCCGAGGGCGAGCACGGAGCGTGACTGGGCCAAGCTAGAGCACCTTGTGAAGTTGCTGGAGAAGTTCTCAGTCCACACCGACCAACTTCAATCTGACAGCCAGTCGCTGTCTGATGTGGTGCCGTGCCTTCTCAACCTATCCACACCGACCAACTTCAATCTGACAGCCAGTCGCTGTCTGATGTGGTGCCTTGTCAACCTTGAGGCACACTTGCGGTCAACTACTGTTGCAAAACAGTTGGCACAGGTCCTCCTGAAGTCACTGCGTGAGCACTTAGCATGCATACTGAATCCTCTGGCAGCCAACTTCGATCCAATCCCTACAGCAGCTTGCCTGATGGACCCAAGTGTGTATCTGGCACTTCGCTCAACAGAGATGGAGCCACTGATGAGGGTATTTTGTACTTCAGCAAATCAGAGAGTACAGCCGTGGAGCAGCAGGACCCCAGGAAGATGCCAGCACGATGAATCCAGCAAGCATCTCGACCACAGTGCTTCCTCGCATCGAAGATAGTGTCTGAGGTCACTGTCCAGCCGGAGGGTCAACCTGGCAGGGCGTTCAGTGCCTCGTGTATAGGGGGCATGTTGACAGAGTCACCTCTCCAGGTCTGACAGGATGGCTGTTTATCCAAAGCTGTGTCCTGTGACACTGGATCTGCTGTCTGCCCCTGCATCCCAAGAGTTCCTGGAGAGAATATCCTCGGTCTGTGGACAACTGTCATCAGGCTTGAGAAACAAACTGAACGACCACCTCTCTGGAACGCAGAGTCATCTTGAAGATAAACCAGACACTCTTGTTTGGTTGACCAGAAACACACACACACACAGACACACACACACACACACACACACACACACACACACACACACACACACACACACACACACACACACACACACACACACACACACACACACACACAC
>NW_025533463.1:622500-625000 GCF_020615455.1 Coregonus clupeaformis
GCTGCAGGTCAGAGACAGCAGGGTTGCTGCAGGTCAGAGACAGCAGGGTTGCTGCAGGTCAAAGACAGCAGGGTTGCTGCAGGTCAAAGACAGCAGGGTTGCTGCAGGTCAGAGACAGCAGGGTTGCTGCAGGTCAGAGACAGTAGGGTTGCTGCATGTCAGAGACAGCAGGGTTGCTGCAGGTCAAAGACAGCAGGGTTGCTGCAGGTCAGAGACAGTAGGGTTGCTGCATGTCAGAGACAGCAGGGTTGCTGCAGGTCAGAGACAGCAGGGTTGCTGCAGGTCCGAGACAGTAGGGTTGCTGCAGGTCAGAGACAGCAGGGTTGCTGCAGGTCAGAGACAGCAGGGTTGCTGCAGGTCAGAGACAGCAGGGTTGCTGCAGGTCAGAGACAGTAGGGTTGCTGCATGTCAGAGACAGCAGGGTTGTTGCAGGTCAGAGACAGTAGGGTTGCTGCATGTCAGAGACAGCAGGGTTGCTGCAGGTCAGAGACAGTAGGGTTGCTGCATGTCAGAGACAGCAGGGTTGCTGCAGGTCAGAGACAGTAGGGTTGCTGCAGGTCAGAGACAGCAGGGTTGCTGCAGGTCAGAGACAGCAGGGTTGCTGCAGGTCAGAGACAGCAGGGTTGCTGCAGGTCAGAGACAGTAGGGTTGCTGCATGTCAGAGACAGCAGGGTTGCTGCAGGTCAGAGACAGTAGGGTTGCTGCATGTCAGAGACAGCAGGGTTGCTGCAGGTCAGAGACAGCAGGGTTGCTGCAGGTCCGAGACAGTAGGGTTGCTGCAGGTCAGAGACAGCAGGGTTGCTGCAGGTCAGAGACAGCAGGGTTGCTGCAGGTCAGAGACAGCAGGGTTGCTGCAGGTCAGAGACAGCAGGGTTGCTGCAGGTCAGAGACAGTAGGGTTGCTGCATGTCAGAGACAGCAGGGTTGTTGCAGGTCAGAGACAGTAGGGTTGCTGCATGTCAGAGACAGCAGGGTTGCTGCAGGTCAGAGACAGTAGGGTTGCTGCATGTCAGAGACAGCAGGGTTGCTGCAGGTCAGAGACAGTAGGGTTGCTGCAGGTCAGAGACAGCAGGGTTGCTGCAGGTCAGAGACAGCAGGGTTGCTGCAGGTCAGAGACAGCAGGGTTGCTGCAGGTCAGAGACAGCAGGGTTGCTGCAGGTCAGAGACAGCAGGGTTGCTGCAGGTCAAAGACAGCAGGGTTGCTGCAGGTCAAAGACAGCAGGGTTGCTGCAGGTCAGAGACAGCAGGGTTGCTGCAGGTCAGAGACAGCAGGGTTGCTGCAGGTCAAAGACAGCAGGGTTGCTGCAGGTCAGAGACAGCAGGGTTGCTGCAGGTCAAAGACAGCAGGGTTGCTGCAGGTCAAAGACAGCAGGGTTGCTGCAGGTCAGAGACAGCAGGGTTGCTGCAGGTCCGAGACAGCAGGGTTGCTGCAGGTCCGAGACAGAGCACACAGATCTTTTGAGCAGAGCAGATAGAGAGCACGGGTGGAAAAAGTATTAAATTGTCATGCTTGGGTAAAGATACAGTACCTTAACCCATATAATCCCATTGGTCACAATAGTGAAACAAAAACCATTTGTACTAAACAGGTTCTAGAGAGGTTAAAGTTGGACTTATCAACAAATAAGTAATATATTATTATTAAGGTGTGTAGTATGATTCGGAGAAGTTTCATATGATTTCTCAAAATGGTCACAAGACCACGATCATAAATCTTCAAAGTATACTTTTACAGACACATTTGGCACCAGAAGTCTGTATTCAACAGTTTAAAAAACAAATAAATATTTTCTTTGTAAATATAATGTTTAAACGGTCTAGTTCACATATGTGCACTCATTTTCAATATATTGAATCCATGATGCTCGTGGTATATAAAAATGATCTTAGCGGTCACATTTGTGACCAATGGGAAAATACAGTGGCTCTAACTTATTATATATATATTTAATCATAGCAGATTATTTTTTCAGTAGATTGAAGTTGAGTTGGGTTATGGATGTACTTGATCAAGATGATCTTACAGAGGATTTTACCATTATCCATTAGCCTTTACATATACAGTGCCTTTGGAAAGTATTCAGACCCCTTGACTTTTTCCACATTTTGTTACGTTACAGACTTATTCTAAAATGGATTAAATAAATAAAAATAGTCAGCAATCTACACACAATACCCCATAATGACAAAGCGAAAACAGGTTTTTAGAAATTTTTGCAAATGTATTACAAATAAAAAACTGGAATACCTTATTTACATAAGTATTCAGACCCTTTACTATGAGATTCAAAATTGAGCTCAGGTGCATTCTGTTTCCATTGATCATCCTTGAGATGTTTCTACAACTTGATTGGACATAATTTGGAAAGTCACACACCTGTCTATATAAGGTCCCACAGTTGACAGTGCATGTCAGAGCAAAAACCAAGCCATTAGGTCGAATCGATTTGTCCGTTGAGCTCCGAGACAGGATTGTGTCGAGGCACAGATCTGGGGAAGGG
>NW_025533463.1:630000-632500 GCF_020615455.1 Coregonus clupeaformis
GGACACAGATACCTACACACACACACACACACTCACCAGCCAGGTCACAGATACCCACACACACACACACACACACACCAGCCAGGTCACAGATACCTACACACACACACACACTCACCAGCCAGGTCACAGATACCTACACACACACACACACTCACCAGCCAGGTCACAGATACCCACACACACACACACACACTCACCAGCCAGGTCACAGATACCTACACACACACACACACACACACTCACCAGCCAGGTCACAGATACCTACACACACACACACACACACTCACCAGCCAGGTCACAGATACCTACACACACACACACACACACTCACCAGCCAGGTCACAGATACCTACACACACACACACACACACACACTCACCAGCCAGGTCACAGATACCTACACACACACACACACACTCACCAGCCAGGTCACAGATACCTACACACACACACACACACACACTCACCAGCCAGGTCACAGATACCAACACACACACACACACACACACACACACACTCACCAGCCAGGTCACAGATACCTACACACACACACACACACACTCACCAGCCAGGTCACAGATACCTACACACACACACACACTCACCAGCCAGGTCACAGATACCAACACACACACACACACACACACACACACACACACACACACACTCACCAGCCAGGTCACAGATACCTACACACACACACACACTCACCAGCCAGGTCACAGATACCTACACACACACACACACACACACACACTCACCAGCCAGGTCACATATACCTACACACACACACACACACACACACTCACCAGCCAGGTCACAGATACCTACACACACAGACACACTCACCAGCCAGGTCACAGATACCTACACACACACACACAATCACCAGCCAGGTCACAGATACCTACACACACACACACACACACACACACACACACTCACCAGCCAGGTCACAGATACCTACACACACACACACACACACTCACCAGCCAGGTCACAGATACCTACACACACACACACACACACACACTCACCAGCCAGGTCACAGATACCTACACACACACACACACTCACCAGCCAGGACACAGATACCTACACACACACACACACACTCACCAGCCAGGACACAGATACCTACACACACACACACACACTCACCAGCCAGGTCACAGATACCTACACACACACACACACACACTCACCAGCCAGGTCACAGATACCTACACACACACACACACTCACCAGCCAGGACACAGATACCTACACACACACACACATCACCAGCCAGGTCACAGATACCTACACACACACACACACTCACCAGCCAGGTCACAGATACCTACACACACACACACACACACACTCACCAGCCAGGTCACAGATACCTACACACACACACACACACTCACCAGCCAGGTCACAGATACCTACACACACACACACACTCACCAGCCAGGTCACATATACCTACACACACACACACACTCACCAGCCAGGTCACAGATACCTACACACACACACACACTCACCAGCCAGGTCACAGATACCTACACACACACACACACACTCACCAGCCAGGTCACAGATACCTACACACACACACACACACTCACCAGCCAGGTCACAGATACCTACACACACACACACACTCACCAGCCAGGACACAGATACCTACACACACACACACACTCACCAGCCAGGTCACAGATACCTACACACACACACACTAACCAGCCAGGTCACAGATACCTACACACACACACACACACTCACCAGCCAGGTCACAGATACCTACACACACACACACACTCACCAGCCAGGTCACAGATACCTACACACACACACACACACACACACACACACACTCACCAGCCAGGTCACAGATACCTACACACACACACACACACACTCACCAGCCAGGTCACAGATACCAACACACACACACACACACACACACACACACACACACACACACTCACCAGCCAGGTCACAGATACCTACACACACACACACACACTCACCAGCCAGGTCACAGATACCTACACACACACACACACACTCACCAGCCAGGTCACAGATACCTACACACACACACACACACACACACACACACTCACCAGCCAGGTCACAGATACCTACACACACACACACACACACTCACCAGCCAGGTCACAGATACCAACACACACACACACACACACACACACACACACACACACACACACACACTCACCAGCCAGGTCACAGATACCTACACACACACACACACACTCACCCGCCAGGTCACAGATACCTACACACACACACACACTCACCAGCCAGGTCACAGATACCAACACACACACACACACACACACACACACACACACACTCACCAGCCAGGTCACAGATACCTACACACACACACACACACACTCACCAGCCAGGTCACAGATACCTACACACACACACACACTCACCAGCCAGGTCACAGATACCTACACACACACACACT
>NW_025533463.1:637500-727500 GCF_020615455.1 Coregonus clupeaformis
ACATAGGAATGTTCTATGTTCTCCACAAGTTCAATATACTACTGGCCACTACTCCAGTGGTTCCAAACCTGGGGTACATGTACCCCTATGCAGAGGTACTACAGGGGTATTTGACAGAAAGGGGAGGGGGAAATCATCAATGACTAGACTTACTGAAATGTTACAGTAAAACCCACAGTATTAGATAGATTTACATGGGAGGCACTAATTGCAGCTCTTTGACCCCTTTTCTTATTGTATGTTATATTCTTCAAAATAAGGATTATAATGATAATTGCATCATACAGTAAGCTGCAGTTTTTAGGCGAAATGTTGAAGTCAGATAAATCAAATACTTCCATACCTGGATTACCTGGATACACAAATCAGGTAAAGTGGGTACTGAAGCCAAAAAAGTTTGGGAACCACTGCTTAATTGTAAAAATGTTATAATGATGGACAACCAGTAACTGACTTACATGTACATACTGGTACCGCAGCTCTTTCACTCTATCAGAGTTCCTCTCAAATGGTACCCTGTAAATTTGCTTCATTGTCATCTGATGCTTCTTCAATATCCGGTCTATTGTGGAGATGCTTATAGAGTTGACATTTTGGAATATGGCATTGTCTTGTAGGATTGCAGCGCGGATCTGTCTCAATGTGATGGCATTATTTGCCATCACCATGTTACAGATCTCTTGTTCTTGTTGTTCATTGAGAAGTTTTCCTCTGCCACCTGTGCAAGGTTGTCGTCCAATCCTAGATATAGAAGTCAAAGGACAACACTCCATTCGTAATGTATACCTTATGTATTCCTTACAGAATGAGTTACCTATGTAATTATATTGTTGTTTTACTTACAGTAACTTTACCACAATTCTAATGCATCACTGCACAGTGACTGGAATACTACTGTAAACTGTATCATCAATACTGTAGAAAATAAACTATTCCATAGTTTATTTTCTCCAATGTTTTTCTTGTCATTTTTAGTATCATAACATCCCATTGAGGTAAGATATTACTGTAGGCCTATCACACACACACACTAAATGAATAGGTAAATATGTAAATAAATATATTTCTTGCTCTATGCACAGTGTCCTGTCCTATACAACATATAATTCCATCATTGACTGACTACATACCTGTTTTCCCTGCGAAAGGTTTGGATGATGGAGGAGACTGTTGAGCGAGGCACATTAGGCTGCACTCGGCGACCTGCCTCCGCCATTGTGAGGCCATGGTTGATGACATGGTCTATAATTGTGGCCCGAATTTCATCCGGGACAGCATGGTGTCTTCGTGCTCCTCGGCCTCTTCCCCCTATTCCACCACCACGCACCCCTTACTCCTCCTCCTCCTCTTCTTCTTCTTCCTCTTCCTCGAGCAGGCAGTTGCCCTTGTTCATTTACTTGGCCAGGTGCCTCCATGTTCAGAAATTGTACTGGTCCTGCATGGTCAAGCTCTTTACATACATGTTTGGCAGCATTCACAGTCATGGACAGCACCTGTCAGGTAACTAAACATACTGTTTGATTGGTCATCTGAGATGTGTGAAACTCCTCCTTCGTTAGTCAAGTTCTAGTTTCACCTGACTGTCAATTGCTGTAATAAATTTATCAAATGTTCCAAGGGATTCATATATGGTATTCATGGTATTATGTTCTTGACTAATTTTGACAATTGAACAGACTATTGTGCATGTGATGACTTATACAATGAAATGACGCTGACACGTTTTTGGAGCGAACAACCATTAGACTGAGAATCAACAATCAGTTTAGATCAACAAGATCTATTCACTTGGAAATTGTGCTAAATGTAGGCTACCTGTACTTAATAATTTGCAAAGATGTACTGAGACATTGAGACATGTACTTAGACATTTGCAATTTGATGAAATGAATGAGAAATTCAATTCTGTTGTGAACAATTGCCAAGTGGTTTGGAGGTTTGTCCATGTAGTTTTGAGAATGTAATTTCTGTTTCAAGAAATGAGCCAAACCAATGGAGAAAAACTGTAATACAGGCCACAAATCCAACCTCAATGTGAATCAACCAGCTCTCTCTGACGTCAGAACCAAACTTATGCGCTTAACACATTCAAGAGGGAAAATGATTGCCTTAAACACTGGTAAACGTACACGTATGCATTTATCCATATGTGTTACATGAATATGCATTGTCAATGCTAAAGAGCAGAGAGAACATTACAAGGTTCAAGTCAAGTGTGCGACAAGCAAGCAGGGGACATCAGGAGACATCCGGCAGGAGACTTCCGGTTTTAAGTAGTGTAGTGATTACAGCGGGCTGGAAGAGCCGTGTGCTGTGAGATCAGATGGTCCAGTTAGGCTAAATAAGGCCAAGGTAGTCTATTCTATTCCCTGAGGAGAGGAGAGGAGAGGAGAGGAGAGGAGAGGAGAGGAGAGGAGAGGAGAGGAGAGGAGAGGAGAGGAGAGGAGAGGACAGGAGAGGAGGAGAGGAGAGGAGAGGAGAGGAGAGGAGAGGAGAGGACAGGAGAGGAGAGGAGAGGAGCGGAGAGGAGAGGAGAGGAGAGGAGAGGAGAGGACAGGAGAGGAGAGGAGAGGAGAGGAGAGGAGAGGAGCGGAGCGGAGGCGGAGCGGAGCGGAGCGGAGAGGAGAGCCAATGAGAATAAGACAGAGGAGGAGACTACAGATAGATCAACTGAGAACAGAATGCACACTGCAGTTGCTCTCTCTATCTCTATCTGCCCTCTCACCCTGTGTACGTCCCAAATGGCACCCTATTCCCTATATAGTGCACCAGAGCCTGTTCAAAAGTAGTGCACTATAAATGGAATAGGGTGCCATTCGGGACTCAGGACCTCTGTGCCAACAACACGTATATTTGTGTCACAGCAGCTTCACACTGTCATCCCTAGTGAACCACAGCCTGTAAAGTTGATATAGTATATAGACTATAAATGTCACTAAGCATGCTCCCCAGCCATACTGAACAGTAGCTACAGTATGTGTGGGGGGTTGTGGTGTGTTACGTTCATTCTATGTTGTGGCTGAGTGGGCACAGAAGTGTCATTTGAAACGGCAGGGCCCAGCAGGCGGGCTGTGAGGCGTAGGGAGGGAGGGAGGGAGGGAGGGAGGGAGGGAGGGAGTATAACGCTGCAGCGCACCCCGAGCTCTGTTTGAAAACACTGTGGCACCCTGCCACCGGCTCGCTACGCACAGCCAGCCAATAGGAGCAGAGAGCGAGAGAGAGGCAGAGAGAGAGAGAGAGAGATTGAGAGGCAGAGAGAGAGAGAGATTGAGAGGCAGAGATAGAGAGAGAGAGAGAGAGAGGCATAGAGAGAGAGAGATTTAGAGGCAGAGAGAGAGAGAGAGGCATAGAGAGAGAGAGAGAGAGAGAGAGAGAGAGAGAGAGAAAGAGAGAGAGAAGTTACAGAGAGCTGGTAGTCCCATTCACCAAACTAACAGGTGTGAAACAGGGAAGGGAGTCAGGGGGTACGCTAATCTGGTATAGAGCAGACCTAACTCACTCTATTAAATTAATCAAAACAAGAACATTTTACATTTGGCTAGAAATGTCCTCCTGTGTTCTACCTATGTCCCCCCATACTTTAATGACGAGATCAACCAACCTGGAGGTGACAGCATTCCCTCCCCCATATTCCCCCTAGATTAAACTACGACAACATAACCGACAAAAACGGGTCACAACTCCTGCAGCTCTGTCGTACGCTGGGTATGTACATAGTCAATGGTAGGCTTCGAAGTGACTCCTACGGTAGGTACACCTATAGCTCATCTCTTGGCAGTAGTACTGTAGACTACTTTATCACTGACCTCAACCCAGAGTCTCTCAGAGCGTTCACAGTCAGCCCACTGACACCCCTATCAGATCACAGCAAAATCACAGTCTACTTGAACAGAGCAATAATCAACCATGAGGCATCGAAGATGAACAAACTGCAAACTATTAAGAAATGCTGGAAGGAGGGTAGTGTAGAAACCTACCAAAAAACTATTGGCCAACAACAAATCCAATCCCACATAGACAACTTCCTGGACAAAATGTTTTCCTGCAATAGTGAAGGTGTAAACTTAGCAGTAGGAAGCCTGAACATTATATTTGTCCTATCAGCTAACATATCAAATTTAAATTCATGCAGAAAACCTAAGACAACTAACAACAATGAGAAATGGTTTGATGAAAAACGTAAAATTGAGAAACCTATCCAACCAAAAACACAGAGAACCAGAAAGCCTTAGCTTATGCCTTCACTATGGTGAAACACTAAAACAATACAGAAATACACTACGGAAAAAGAAGGACCAGCATGACAGAAATCAGTTCATTGTGATTGAAGAATCCATAGAATCAAATCACTTCTGGGAAAATTTGAAAACACTAAACAAACAACAGCACGAAGAGCTATCTATCTAAAATGGAGATGTATGGATAAACCACTTCTCCAACCTTTTGGGCCATATAACAAAGAACCAAGAGCAATAACATATACATGATAATTTACTAAACTATCAGCTATTAAAGACTACCAGAACCCACTGGAATCTTGAATTACATTGGATGAGCTACAGGACAAAATACAATCCCTCCGACCCAAAAAGGCATGTGGTGTTTATGGTATGATAAAATATACAGACCACAAATTCAGATGTTCATTCTGAAGCTCTTCAACATTATCCTCAGCTCTGGCATCTTCCCTAATATTTGGAACCAAAGCCTGATCACCCCAATCCACAAAAGTGGAGACAAATTTTACCCCAATTATTACTGTAGAAAATGCCTCAGCAGCAATCTCGGGAAAAATCCTCTTCAGTATCATCAACAGCAGTCTCCAACATTTCCTCAGTGAAAACAATGTCCTGAGCAAATGTCAATTTCGCTTTTTACCAGAATACTGTACGACAGACCACGTATTCACCCTGCACACCCTAATTGACAAACAAACAAACCAAAACAAAGGCAAAGTCTTCTCTTGCTTTGTTGATTTCAAAAAAGCTTTTGACTAAATTTTGCATGAGGGTCTGCTATACAAATTGATGGAAAGCAGTGTTGGGGGAAAGCATATGACATTATAAAGTTAATGTACACAAACAAGAAGTGTGCTGTTAAAATTGGCAAAAAACACACACATTTCTTTCCTCAGGGCCGTGGGGTGAGACAGGGATGCAGCTTGAGCCCCACCCTCTTCAACATATATATAAATGAATTGGCGAGGGCACTAGAACAGTCTGCAGCACCTGGCCTAACCCTACTGGACTCAGAAATCAAATGTCTACTGTTTGCAGATGATCTGATGCTTCTGTCTCCAACCAAGGAGGGCCTACAGCAGCACCTAGATCTTCTGCACAGATTCTGTCAGACCTGGGCCCTGACAGTAAATCTCAGTAAGACAAAAATAATGGTGTTCCAAAAAAATACAAATTCTATCTAGATACTGTTGCCCTAGAGCACACAAAGAATTATACCTACCTCGGCATAAAGATCAACACCACAGGTGACTTCCACAAGGATGTGAACGATCTGAGAGACAAGGCAAGAAGGGCCTTCTATGCCATCAAAAGGAACATAAAACTCAACATCCCAATTAGGATCTGGCAAAAATTACTTCAATCAGTTATCGGACCCATTGGCCTCTATGGTTGTGAGGTCTGGGGTCCACTCACCAACCTAGAATTATACAAAATGGGGCAAACACCTAATTGAGACTCTGCATGCAGAATTCTACAAAAATATACTTTGTGTACAATGCAAACCCCAAACAATGCATGCAGAGCAGAATTAGGACTATACCTGCTAGTTGTTAAATTCTACAACCACCTAAAAGGAAGTGATGCCCACACATTCCCCCACAAAGCCATAACCTACAGAGAGATGAACCTAGAGAACAGTCCCCTCAGCCAGCTGGTTCTAGGGATCTGTTCACAAACACAAACAGAACTCACAGAGCCCCAGGATAGCAACACAATTAGACCCAATCAAATCATGAGAAAGCAAAAAGATAACTATTTGACACACTGGAAAGAATCAACCAAAAAACTGAGCAAATCGGAATGCCATCTGGCCCTAAACAAAGAGTACACAGTGGCAGAATACCTGACCACTGTGACTGACCCCAAATTAAGAAAATCCTTGATTATGTACAGACTCAGTGAGCATAGCCTTGCTATTGAGAAAGGCCGCCGTAGGCAGACCTGGCTCTCAAGAGAAGACAGGCTATGTGCACACTGCCCACAAAATGAGGTGGAAACTGAGCTGCACTTCCTACCCTCCTGCCAAATGTATGACCATATTAGAGACACATATTTCCCTCATATTACACAGATCCACAAAGAATTTGAAAACAAATCAAACATTGATAAACTCCCATATCTGTTAGGTGAAATACCGCAGTGTGCCATCACAGCTGCAAGATTTGTGGCACGTTGCCATGAGAAAAGGGCAACCAGTGAAGAACAAACACCATTGTAAATACAACCCATATTTATGTTTATTTAGTTTCCCATTTGTACTTTAACTATTTGCACATTGTTACAACACTGTATATAGACATAATATGACATTTGAAATGTCTTTATTATTTTAGATTTGTGAGTGTAATGTTTATTCATGTTTCCCTTGTTTATTTCCCTTTTGTTTATTGTCTATTCCGTTTACTTTGGCAATGTAAACATATGTTTCCCATGCCAATAAAGCCCTTTGAATTGAATTGGAATTGAACTGAGAGTGAGAGATTGAGAGGCAGAGAGGGAGAGAGAGAGGGGGGAGGTAAAGATAGAGGCAGAGCGAGGCAGATAGGGAGCGGTAGAGAGACGGAGAGAGAGAGAGGCAGTGGCAGAGGTAGAGAGAGAAATGTGGATAGAGAGATCCAGGAAATGCCTGAGCACAGCACAGCCCCCCCCCCCGCCCATCAGCCAATCACATGGCCTATCAGTCAGCTAATTGATGATATCTCCTTCCCTGCCCTCCCCTCCCTCCCTCCCTCCCCACCTCCAGTCCCCTGTAATTGCAGAGCCAATCATTATTTATGAAATATTGGAGTAACAAACGGCAGCCTAGAGTAGATATTAAGGAGAGGGATGTCTGATGTCAGTCAGAGTTGGATGGGGCAGCCACGTCCCCCTGCGGGCCGCCTGCCCAGCGAGCCTGCCAGCTTGGAGGAGGAAAACCTGCATTCATCACAAAGTGGAAGTATTTACAGCTCCCTCTGACCCACTCACCAATCAGAGAGGGGGGGAACGGCGGTCGCTAGGCGGGTGAAAAACAACTGTGTTTGGGTTTGAGAGAGAGTGACAGAGAGAGAGAGAGACAGAGAGAGAGAGAGAGAGAGAGAGAGAGAGAGAGAGAGAGAGAGAGAGAGAGAGAGAGAGAGAGAGAGAGAGAGAGAGAGAGAGAGAGATAGAGAGAGAGAGACAGAGAGAGAGTGACAGAGAGAGAGAGAGACAGAGAGAGAGAGAGAGAGAGACAGAGATAGAGAGAGAGAGACAGAGAGAGAGAGAGAGAGAGAGAGAGAGAGAGACAGAGAGAGAGAGAGATAGAGAGATAGAGAGAGAGAGACAGAGACAGAGAGAGAGAGAGAGAATGTCAGGACAGCACAACAGCCCTGTATCCTGTATCCTGTAACCTGCAGTCATCACAAAGCCTGGTGAAACGTCTCTGTTTTTTGGATTGTTGTTATAGAGAAACACTCTGGACCAGAACCACTAACATAGAGACACACTCTGGACCAGAACCGCTAACATAGAGACACACTCTGGACCAGAACCACTAACATAGAGACACACTCTGGACCAGAACCACTAACATAGAGACACACTCTGGACCAGAACCACTAACATAGAGACACACTCTGGACCAGGAGGCATTGGAAACGTCCCTGGTCTTTGTGGTTGAATCTGTGTTTGAAATTCACTGCATGACTGAGGGATCTTACAGATAATTGTATGTGTGGAGTACAGAGATGAGGTAGTCATTCACAAATAATGTTAAATGGGCCTCCCGAGTGGCGCAGCGGTCTAAGGAACTGCATCGCCGTGCTAGAGGCGTCACTACAGACCCAGGTTCGATCCCAGGCTGTATCTCCACATCACACATTCTCCACATCACATGTTCTCCACATCTCATGTTCTCCACATCTCCACATCTCATGTTTTTCCAGAACTCCACATCTCATTTTCTCCACATTTCCACATTTCATGTTCTCCACATTTCCACATTTCATGTTCTCCACATCTCCACATCTCATGTTCTCCACATCTCCAAATCACATTCTCCACATCACATGTTCTCCACATCACATGTTCTCCACATCACATATTCTCCACATCACACGTTCTCCACATCACACATTCTCCACATCTCCACATCACATGTTCTCCACATCTCATGTTTTTCCAAAACTCCACATCTCATTTTCTCCACATTTCCACATTTCATGTTCTCCACATTTCCACATCTCATGTTCTCCACATCTCCACATCTCATGTTCTCCACATCTCATGTTCTCCACATCTCCACATCTCATGTTCTCCACATCTCCACATCTCATGTTCTCCACATTTCCACATTTCATGTTCTCCACATTTCCACATCTCATGTTCTCCACATCTCCACATCTCATGTTCTCCACATCTCCACATCACATGTTCTCCACATCACATGTTCTCCAGATCTCCACATCTCCACATCACACGTATGACAATGCCTCTGAGTTTTCTGTTATTGAAAGAGACCTTTTCCTTTTATTGACAAAACTGTTGTCTGTGTGTGTTTCAGAACACCCTGGAGTCCTGTAACATCTGCAGTAAACCCATCATGGAGCGGATCCTGCGGGCCACAGGGAAGGCCTACCACCCACACTGCTTCACCTGTGTGGTGTGCCAACGCAGCCTGGACGGCATACCCTTCACTGTGGACGCTGCCAACCACATACACTGCATCGAGGACTTCCACAAGTAAGGGGGGCTGCCGCAAACACAAACTCACACAGAGGGACACACACACACCCAAGGATGTTGATTTTATTGGCTAATAAATAGCCTGTACATTAACCCCCAGTTATGAAGAGAAACAGAAGTAAAAACGGCTAACCTCACGTTCAGAAAGTGAATGAGTCTTGTGTTGTGACTGTAAAAAAAAACCTGATGGTTAACTCCTCATGACAAACGCTTCGGTTTTTTCAGGGGAAACGGAAGTTAGGTTGAAAATACTGTATCCCTGAAAACCGGAAATATTCACTTTCTACCAACTCCACTTAAGGGGGGGACAAGCCTGAATTCAACAAAGCAGTCTTTGTTCGCGTTTCCCTGCTCAGACGTTGCACGCATCAACCAATGGTTATGTGCCACGTCATGGTCTGTGTCATCGACTGACAGATTGCTGTAACATATGATGTGGTTAGCTGATAGGTTAAATACCTATCCAGGTGTTGTAATATTTGGCATACGTCAGCAACGCCTGGGCAGAGGATTGCACCCTTTGTGTTGACGAACAGATGAGGCTGTTTTCACCAACCCACCACCCACCTCACTTCCTGCTTCTGACCAATCACAAAGCCACCACCCACCTCAATTCTTGGTTCTGAGCCAATCACAAAGCCACCACCCGCCTCACTTCCTGGTTCTGAGCCAATCACCAAGCCACCACCCACCTCACTTCCTCCTTCACTTCTTGCTTCTGAGCCATTCATTAGGCCTCACCTCCAATCACCTGATAGGAGCTGTCTTCACTTCCTCATGGGTCTTCTTGTTAGAGAGACCTATTCCACCTGTAGGTGTTCCCTATATGACTTTATTTCAGTGACCTGAAGTTAGAATATCAGTAGTTGAATACACAGTTTATTTGTATTAAAATGTACATTGAAATGTTTTCTCTCTCTCTCTCTCTCTCTCTCTCTCTCTCTCTCTCTCTCTCTCTCTCTCTCTCTCTCTCTCTCTCTCTCTCTCTCTCTCTCTCTCTCTCTCTCTCTCTCTCTCTCTCTCTCACAAACTCTCTCTCTCGCTCTCTCTCTCTCACTCTCTCTCTCTCTCTCACACTCTCTCTCTCCCTCCCCTCTGTCTCTCTCCCCCTCTCCTCTGTCTCTCTTCCCCTCATCTCTCTCTCTCCACCTCCCCCGTCTCTCTCTCCTCTCTCTCCCCCTCCCCTCTCTCTCTCCACCTCCCCCGTCTCTCTCTCCTCTCTCTCCCCTCCCCTCTCTCTCCACCTCCCCCGTCTCTCTCTCCTCTCTCTCCCCCTCCCCTCTCTCTCTCCACCTCCCCCGTCTCTCTCTCCTCTCTCTCCCCCTCCCCTCTCTCTCTCCACCTCCCCGTCTCTCTCTCCTCTCTCTCCCCCTCCCCTCTCTCTCTCCCCCTCCCCCCGTCTCTCTCTCCTCTCTCTCCCCTTCCCCTCTCTCTCTCCACCTCCCCCCGTCTCTCTCTCCTCTCTCTCCCCCTCCCTCTCTCTCTCCCCCTCCCCTCTGTCTCTCCCCTCTGTCTCTCCCCTCCTCCCCATTAGGAAGTTTGCCCCTCGTTGCTGTGTGTGTTCTGAGCCCATCATGCCAGCTCCAGGCCAGGAGGAGACTGTTCGTATCGTGGCCTTGGACCGAGACTTCCACGTGCAGTGTTACCGCTGTGAGGTATGTATCTACTTTACAGTGTTACCACTGTGAGGTGTGTATCTACTTTACAGTGTTACCGCTGTGAGGTATGTATCTACTTTACAGTGTTACCACTGTGAGGTGTGTATCTACTTTACAGTGTTACCACAGTTAGGTGTGTATCTACTTTACAGTGTTACCGCTGTGAGGTATGTATCTACTTTACAGTGTTACCACTGTGAGGTGTGTATCTACTTTACAGTGTTACCACTGTTAGGTGTGTATCTACTTTACAGTGTTACCACTGTTAGGTGTGTATCTACTTTACAGTGTTACCACTGTGAGGTATGTATCTACTTTACAGTGTTACCACTGTGAGGTGTGTATCTACTTTACAGTGTTACCGCTGTGAGGTATGTATCTACTTTACAGTGTTACCACTGTGAGGTGTGTATCTACTTTACAGTGTTACCACTGTGAGGTGTGTATCTACTTTACAGTGTTACCACTGTGAGGTGTGTATCTACTTTACAGTGTTACCACTGTGAGGTGTGTATCTACTTTACAGTGTTACCACTGTGAGGTGTGTATCTACTTTACAGTGTTACCACTGTTAGGTGTGTATCTACTTTACAGTGTTACCACTGTGAGGTATGTATCTACTTTACAGTGTTACCACTGTGAGGTGTGTATCTACTTTACAGTGTTACCACTGTGAGGTGTGTATCTACTTTACAGTGTTACCACTGTGAGGTGTGTATATACAGTGTTACCGCTGTGAGGTATGTATCTACTTTACAGTGTTACCACTGTGAGGTGTGTATATACTTTACAGTGTTACCACTGTGAGGTGTGTATCTACTTTACAGTGTTACCGCTGTGAGGTGTGTATATACAGTGTTACCACTGTGAAATGTGTGTATCTACTTTACAGTGTTACCGCTGTGAGGTGTGTATCTACTTTACAGTGTTACCACTGTGAGGTGTGTATCTACTTTACAGTGTTACCACTGTGAGGTATGTATCTACTTTACAGTGTTACCACTGTGAGGTGTGTATCTACTTTACAGTGTTCCCACTGTGAGGTGTGTATCTACTTTACAGTGTTACCACTGTGAGGTATGTATCTACTTTACAGTGTTACCACTGTGAAATGTGTGTATCCACTTTACAGTGTTACCACTGTGAGGTGTGTATATACAGTGTTACCACTGTGAGGTGTGTATCTACTTTACAGTGTTACCACTGTGAGGTGTGTATCTACTTTACAGTGTTACCACTGTGAGGTATGTATCTACTTTACAGTGTTACCACTGTGAAATGTGTGTATCCACTTTACAGTGTTACCACTGTGAGGTGTGTATATACAGTGTTACCACTGTGAGGTGTGTATCTACTTTACAGTGTTACCACTGTGAGGTGTGTATCTACTTTACAGTGTTACCGCTGTGAGGTGTGTATCTACTTTACAGTGTTACCACTGTGAGGTGTGTATATACTTTACAGTGTTACCACTGTGAGGTATGTATCTACTTTACAGTGTTACCACTGTGAGGTATGTATCTACTTTACAGTGTTACCACTGTGAGGTATGTATTTACTTTACAGTGTTACCACTGTGAGGTATGTATCTACTTTACAGTGTTACCACTGTGAGGTGTGTATCTACTTTACAGTGTTACCACTGTGAGGTGTGTATATACAGTGTTACCACTGTGAGGTGTGTATCTACTTTACAGTGTTACCACTGTGAGGTGTGTATCTACTTTACAGTGTTACCACTGTGAGGTGTGTATCTACTTTACAGTGTTACCGCTGTTAGGTGTGTATCTACAGTGTTACCACTGTGAGGTGTCTATCTACAGTGTTACCGCTGTGAGGTGTGTATCTACTTTACAGTGTTACCACTGTGAGGTGTGTATATACAGTGTAACCACTGTGAGGTGTGTATCTACTTTACAGTGTTACCACTGTGAGGTTTGTATCTACTTTACAGTGTTACCACTGTGAGGTATGTATCTACTTTACAGTGTTACCACTGTGAAATGTGTGTATCCACTTTACAGTGTTACCACTGTGAGGTGTGTATATACAGTGTTACCACTGTGAGGTGTGTATCTACTTTACAGTGTTACCACTGTGAGGTGTGTATCTACTTTACAGTGTTACCACTGTGAGGTGTGTATCTACTTTACAGTGTTACCGCTGTGAGGTGTGTATCTACTTTACAGTGTTACCACTGTGAGGTGTGTATATACTTTACAGTGTTACCACTGTGAGGTGTGTATCTACTTTACAGTGTTACCACTGTGAGGTGTGTATCTACTTTACACTGTTACCACTGTGAGGTGTGTATCTACTTTACAGTGTTACCACTGTGAGGTGTGTATATACAGTGTTACCACTGTGAGGTATGTATCTACTTTACAGTGTTACCACTGTGAGGTATGTATCTACTTTACAGTGTTACCACTGTGAGGTGTGTATCTACTTTACAGTGTTACCACTGTGAGGTGTGTATATACAGTGTTACCACTGTGAGGTGTGTATCTACTTTACAGTGTTACCACTGTGAGGTGTGTATCTACTTTACAGTGTTACCACTGTGAGGTATGTATCTACTTTACAGTGTTACCACTGTGAGGTGTGTATCTACTTTACAGTGTTACCGCTGTGAGGTGTGTATCTACAGTGTTACCACTGTGAGGTGTGTATCTACAGTGTTACCGCTGTGAGGTGTGTATCTACTTTACAGTGTTACCACTGTGAGGTGTGTATATACAGTGTAACCACTGTGAGGTGTGTATCTACTTTACAGTGTTACTGCTGTGAGGTGTGTATCTACTTTACAGTGTTACCACTGTGAGGTGTGTATCTACTTTACAGTGTTACCACTGTGAGGTATGTATCTACTTTACAGTGTTACCACTGTGAGGTATGTATCTACTTTACAGTGTTACCACTGTGAGGTGTGTATCTACTTTACAGTGTTACCACTGTGAGGTGTGTATCTACTTTACAGTGTTACCACTGTGAGGTGTGTATCTACTTTACAGTGTTACCACTGTGAGGTGTGTATCTACTTTACAGTGTTACCACTGTGAGGTATGTATATACTTTACAGTGTTACCACTGTGAGGTGTGTATCTACTTTACAGTGTTACCACTGTGAGGTGTGTATCTACTTTACAGTGTTACCACTGTGAGGTGTGTATATACAGTGTTACCACTGTGAGGTATGTATCTACTTTACAGTGTTACCACTGTGAGGTATGTATCTACTTTACAGTGTTACCACTGTGAGGTGTGTATCTACTTTACAGTGTTACCACTGTGAGGTGTGTATATACAGTGTTACCACTGTGAGGTGTGTATCTACTTTACAGTGTTACCACTGTGAGGTGTGTATCTACTTTACAGTGTTACCACTGTGAGGTGTGTATCTACTTTACAGTGTTACCACTGTGAGGTGTGTATCTACTTTACAGTGTTACCGCTGTGAGGTGTGTATCTACAGTGTTACCACTGTGAGGTGTGTATCTACAGTGTTACCGCTGTGAGGTGTGTATCTACTTTACAGTGTTACCACTGTGAGGTGTGTATATACAGTGTAACCACTGTGAGGTGTGTATCTACTTTACAGTGTTACTGCTGTGAGGTGTGTATCTACTTTACAGTGTTACCACTGTGTGGTGTGTATCTACTTTACAGTGTTACCACTGTGAGGTGTGTATCTACTTTACAGTGTTACCACTGTGAGGTGTGTATCTACTTTACAGTGTTACCACTGTGAGGTATGTATCTACTTTACAGTGTTACCACTGTGAGGTATGTATCTACTTTACAGTGTTACCACTGTGAGGTGTGTATCTAATTTACAGTGTTACCACTGTGAGGTGTGTATCTACTTTACAGTGTTACCACTGTGAGGTGTGTATCTACTTTACAGTGTTACCACTGTGAGGTGTGTATATACAGTGTTACCACTGTGAGGTGTGTATCTACTTTACAGTGTTACCACTGTGAGGTGTGTATCTACTTTACAGTGTTACCACTGTGAGGTGTGTATCTACTTTACAGTGTTACCACTGTGAGGTGTCTATCTACTTTACAGTGTTACCACTGTGAGGTGTGTATCTACTTTACAGTGTTACCACTGTGAGGTATGTATCTACTTTACAGTGTTACCACTGTGAGGTGTGTATCTACTTTACAGTGTTACCACTGTGAGGTGTGTATCTACTTTACAGTGTTACCACTGTGAGGTGTGTATCTACTTTACAGTGTTACCACTGTGAGGTGTGTATATACAGTGTTACCACTGTGAGGTGTGTATCTACTTTACAGTGTTACCACTGTGAGGTGTGTATCTACTTTACATTGTTACCACTGTGAGGTGTGTATATACTTTACAGTGTTACCACTGTGAGGTATGTATCTACTTTACAGTGTTACCACTGTGAGGTGTGTATCTACTTTACAGTGTTACCACTGTGGGGTGTGTATCTACTTTACAGTGTTACCACTGTGATGTGTGTATCTACTTTACAGTGTTACCACTGTGAGGTGTGTATCTACTTTACAGTGTTACCACTGTGAGGTGTGTATCTACTTTACAGTGTTACCACTGTGAGGTGTGTATCTACTTTACAGTGTTACCACTGTGAGGTGTGTATCTACTTTACAGTGTTACCGCTGTGAGGTGTGTATCTACTTTACAGTGTTACCACTGTGAGGTGTGTATCTACTTTACAGTGTTACCACTGTGAGGTGTGTATCTACTTTACAGTGTTACCACTGTGAGGTGTGTATCTACTTTACAGTGTTACCACTGTGAGGTGTGTATCTACTTTACAGTGTTACCACTGTGAGGTGTGTATATACAGTGTTACCACTGTGAGGTGTGTATCTACTTTACAGTGTTACCACTGTGAGGTGTGTATCTACTTTACAGTGTTACCACTGTGAGGTGTGTATCTACTTTACAGTGTTACCACTGTGAGGTGTCTATCTACTTTACAGTGTTACCACTGTGAGGTGTGTATCTACTTTACAGTGTTACCACTGTGAGGTATGTATCTACTTTACAGTGTTACCACTGTGAGGTGTGTATCTACTTTACAGTGTTACCACTGTGAGGTGTGTATCTACTTTACAGTGTTACCACTGTGAGGTGTGTATCTACTTTACAGTGTTACCACTGTGAGGTGTGTATATACAGTGTTACCACTGTGAGGTGTGTATCTACTTTACAGTGTTACCACTGTGAGGTGTGTATCTACTTTACATTGTTACCACTGTGAGGTGTGTATATACTTTACAGTGTTACCACTGTGAGGTATGTATCTACTTTACAGTGTTACCACTGTGAGGTGTGTATCTACTTTACAGTGTTACCACTGTGGGGTGTGTATCTACTTTACAGTGTTACCACTGTGATGTGTGTATCTACTTTACAGTGTTACCACTGTGAGGTGTGTATCTACTTTACAGTGTTACCACTGTGAGGTGTGTATCTACTTTACAGTGTTACCACTGTGAGGTGTGTATCTACTTTACAGTGTTACCACTGTGAGGTGTGTATCTACTTTACAGTGTTACCGCTGTGAGGTGTGTATCTACTTTACAGTGTTACCACTGTGAGGTGTGTATCTACTTTACAGTGTTACCACTGTGAGGTGTGTATCTACTTTACAGTGTTACCACTGTGAGGTGTGTCTCTACTTTACAGTGTTACCACTGTGAGGTGTGTGTTTGTATGTTCCTACTGTATGTACTATGTCCGTATGTCCTAACCCCCATGTATAATGTATGATAATGTCCTAACCTCCATGTATAATGTGTGATAATGTCCTAGCCTCCATATACAGTGCCTTCGGAAAGACCCCTTGACTTTTTCCACATTTTGTTACGTTACAGCCTTATTATAAAATGGATTAAATAAAACAAAATCCTCATCAATCTACACACAATACCCCATAATGACAAAGCGAAAACAGGTTTAAAGAAAACATAAATACCTTATTTACATAAGTATTCAGACCCTTTGCAATGAGACTCGAAATTGAGCTAATGGGGAATCCTGTTTCCATTGGTCATCCTTGAGATGTTTCTACAACTTGATTGGAGTCCACCTGTGGTAAATTCAATTGATTGGACATGATTTGGAAAGGCACACACCTGTCTATATAAGGTCCCACCGTTGACAGTGCATGTCAGAGCAAATACCAAGCCATTAGGTCAAATCGATTTGTCCGTAGAGCTCAGAGACAGGATTGTGTCGAGGTACAGATCTGGGGAAGGGTACCAAATCATTTCTGCAGCATTGAAGGTCCCCAAGAACACAGTGGCCTTCATCTTAAATGGAAGAAGTTTGGAACCACCCAGACTCTTTCTAGAGCTGGCCGCCCGGCCAAACTGAGCAATCGGGGGAGAAGGGTCTTGGTCAGGGAGGTGACCAAGAACCCAATGGTCATTCTGACAGAGCTCCAGAGTTCCTCTGTGGAGATGGGAGAACCTTCCAGAAGGACAACCATCTCTGCAGCACTCCACCAATCAGGCCTTTATGGTAGAGTGGCCAGACAGAAGCCACTCCTCAGTAAAAGGCATATGACAGCCCGCTTGGAGTTTGCCAAAAGGCACCTAAAGACTCTCAGACCATGAGAAACAAGATTCTCTGGTCTGATGAAACAAAGATTGAACTCTTTGTCCTGAATGCCAAGCGTCACGTCTGGAGGAAACCTGGCACCATCCCTACGTTGAAGCATGGTGGTGGCAGCATCATGCTGTGGGGATGTTTTTCAGCGGCAGGGACTGGGAGACTAGTCAAGATCGAGGGAAAGATGAACGGAGTGAAGTACAGAGAGATGCTTGATGAAAACCTGCTCCAGAGCGCTCAGTACCTCAGACTGGGGAGAAGGTTCACCTTCCAACAGGACAACGACCCTAAGCACACAGCCAATACAATGCAGGAGTGGCTTCGGGACAAGTCTCTGAATGTCCTTGAGTGGCCCGGACTTGAACCCGATCGAACATCTCTGGAGAGACCTGAAAATAGCTGTGCAGCGACGCTCCCCATCCAACCTGACAGAGCTTGAAAGGATCTGCAGGGAAGAATGGGAGAAACTCCCTAAATACAGGTGTGCCAAGCTTGTAGGGTCATACAGTGAGGGAAAAAAGTATTTGATCCCCTGCTGATTTTGTACGTTTGCACACTGACAAAGACATGATCAGTCTATAATTTTAATGGTAGGTTTATTTGAACAGTGAGAGACAGAATAACAACAAAAAAATCCAGAAAAACGCATGTCAAAAATGTTATAAATTGATTGCATTTTAATGAGGGAAATAAGTATTTGACCCCTCTGCAAAACATGACTTAGTACTTGTTGGCAAAACCCTTGTTGGCAATCACAGAGGTCAGACGTTTCTTATAGTTGGCCACCAGGTTTGCACACATCTCAGGAGGGATTTTGTCCCACTCCTCTTTGCAGATCTTCTCCAAGTCATTAAGGTTTCGAGGCTGACGTTTGGCAACTCGAACCTTCAGCTCCCTCCACAGATTTTCTATGGGATTAAGGTCTGGAGACTGGCTAGGCCACTCCAGGACCTTAATGTGCTTCTTCTAGAGCCACTCCTTTACATTTACATTTTAGTAATTTAGCAGACGCTCTTATCCAGAGCGACTTACAGTTAGTGAGTGCATACATTATTTTTCATACTGGCCCCCCGTGGGAATCGAACCCACAACCCTGGCGTTGCAAACGCCATGCTCTACCAACTGAGCTACATCCCTGCCGGCCATTCCCTCCCCTACCCTGGACGACGCTGGGCCAATTGTGCGCCGCCCCATGGGTCTCCCGGTCCCGGCCGGCAACAACAGAGCCTGGATACGAACCAGGATCTCTAGTGGCACAGCTAGCACTGCGATGCAGTGCCTTAGACCACTGTGCCACTCGGGAGGCCTTAGTTACCTTGGCCGTGTGTTTTGGGTCATTGTCTTGCTGGAATACCCATCCACGACCCATTTTCAATGCCCTGGCTGAGGGAAGGAGGTTCTCACCCAAGATTTGACGGTACATGGCCCCGTCCATCGTCCCTTTGATGCGGTGAAGTTGTCCTGTCCCCTTAGCAGAAAAACACCCCCAAAGCATAATGTTTCCACCTCCATGTTTGACGGTGGGGATGGTGTTCTTGGGGTCATAGGCAGAATTCCTCCTCCTCCAAACACGGCGAGTTGAGTTGATGCCAAAGAGCTCGATTTTGGTCTCATCTGACCACAACACTTTCACCCAGTTCTCCTCTGAATCATTCAGATGTTCATTGGCAAACTTCAGACGGCCCTGTATATGTGCTTTCTTGAGCAGAGGGACCTTGCGGGCGCTGCAGGATTTCAGTTCTTCACGGCGTAGTGTGTTACCAATTGTTTTCTTGGTGACTATGGTCCCAGCTGCCTTGAGATCATTGACAAGATCCTCCCGTGTAGTTCTGGGCTGATTCCTCACCGTTCTCATGATCATTGCAACTCCACGAGGTGAGATCTTGCATGGAGCCCCAGGCCGAGGGAGATTGACAGTTCTTTTGTGTTTCTTCCATTTGCGAATAAACGCACCAACTGTTGTCACCTTCTCACCAAGCTGCTTGGCGATGGTCTTGTAGCCCATTCCAGCCTTGTGTAGGTCCCTGACATCCTTGGAGAGGTCTTTGGTCTTGGCCATGGTGGAGAGTTTGGAATCTGATTGATTGATTGCTTCTGTGGACAGGTGTCTTTTATACAGGTAACAAGCTGAGATTAGGAGCACTCCCTTTAAGAGTGTGCTCCTAATCTCAGCTCGTTACGTGTATAAAAGACACATGGGAGCCAGAAATCTTTCTGATTGAGAGGGGGTCAAATACTTATTTCCCTCATCAAAATGCAAGTCAATTTATAACATTTTTGACATGCGTTTTTCTGGATTTTGTTGTTGTTATTCTGTCTCTCACTGTTCAAATAAACCTACCATTAAAATTATAGACTGATCATGTCTTTGTCAGTGGGCAAACTTACAAAATCAGCAAGGGATCAAATACTTTTTTCCCTCACTGTACCTAAGAAGACTCAACAAAGTACTGAGTAAAGGGTCTGAATACTTATGTAAATGGGATATTTCCGTTTTTTTATTTTTCATACATTTGCAAGAATTTCATAAAAATCTGTTTTTGCTTTGTCATTATGGGGTATTGTGTTTAGATTGATGAGGCGGAAAAAACAATTTAATCCATTTTCGAATAAGGCTGTAACGTAACAAAATGTGGAAAAAGTCAAGGGGTCTGAATACTTTCCGAAGGCACTGTATAATGTATGATAATGTCCTAACCTCCATGTATAATGTATGATAATGTCCCCACCTCCATGTATAATGTATGATAAAGCATTGTGGCGGGATCTATTCCCAGCCATCCACTCCAAGCCTAGCCAAGCACAGCTTTGTTCCCTGTGTATATCCAAGCCAAGCACAGCTTTGTTACCTGTGTGTATCCAAGCCAAGCACAGCTTTGTTCCCTGTGTGTTTCCAAGCCAAGCACAGCTTTGTTCCCTGTGTGTTTCCAAGCCAAGCACAGCTTTGTTCCCTGTGTGTTTCCAAGCCAAGCACAGCTTTGTTCCCTGTGTGTATCCAAGCCAAGCACAGCTTTGTTCCCTGTGTGTTTCCAAGCCAAGCACAGCTTTGTTCCCTGTGTGTATCCAAGCCAAGCACAGCTTTGTTCCCTGTGTGTTTCCAAGCCAAGCACAGCTTTGTTCCCTGTGTGTTTCCAAGCCAAGCACAGCTTTGTTCCCTGTGTGTTTCCAAGCCAAGCACAGCTTTGTTCCCTGTGTGTTTCCAAGCCAAGCACAGCTTTGTTCCCTGTGTGTATCCAAGCCAAGCACACAGACTCACAATCTCTGTCTTTGTTCACGTGTTTCAGGACCGTGTGTGTGCGTGCCTGTGTGTAGACATTGTGTGTGTGTGTGTGATGCGCAGGTGTGTGTATCCATATCATGACATTGTGTGTGTGTCTGTGTGTGTGTATGTGTGTGTTTCTGTGTGTCTGTGTGTCTGTGTGTGTGTGTGTGTTTCTGTGTGTCTGTGTGTCTCTCTGTGTGTCTCTCTGTGTGTCTGTGTGTCTCTCTGTGATTGTGTGTCTTGTGTGTGTGTGTGTGTGTGTGTGTGTGTGTGTGTGTGTGTGTGTGTGTGTGTGTGTGTGTGTGTATCTCTCTTCAGGACTGTGGCTCTCTGCTGTCTGAAGGGGACAACCAGGGCTGTTACCCTCTGGACGGCCATGTCCTCTGCAAGAGCTGTAACGCCAGCCGTATCCAGGCCCTGACCGCCAAGTCTACCACCGACCTCTGAACCCCAGATACCCAGATACCCTGCTAGCTGCTCCCCCAGCCCTGCCTTCTGGCTGTCTGGCTGCCCTTCAGACCCCCAGATACCCAGATACCCTGCTAGCTGCTAGCTCTTCAGCCCAACACACACACACACACATACAGAGACATGCATACATTCAGATACACACACACACACATACAGAGACATGCATACATTCAGATACACACACACACACACATACAGAGACATGCACACATTCAGATACACACACACACACACATACAGAGACATACACACATTCAGATACACACACACACACACATACAGAGACATGCACACATTCAGATACACACACACACATACAGAGACATGCACACATTCAGATACACACACACACACATACAGAGACAAACACACATTCAGATACACACACACACATACAGAGACATGCATACATTCAGATACACACACACACACACATACAGAGACATGCACACATTCAGATACACACACACACACACATACAGAGACATACACACATTCAGATACACACACACACACACATACAGAGACATGCATACATTCAGATACACACACACACACATACAGAGACAAACACACATTCAGATACACACACACACATACAGAGACATGCACACATTCAGATACACACACACACATACAGAGACAAACACACATTCAGATACACACGTACACACACATACAGAGACATGCACACATTCAGATACACACACACACATACAGAGACATGCACACATTCAGATACACACACACACATACAGAGACATGCACACATTCAGATACACACGTACACACACATACAGAGACATACACACATTCAGATACACACATACACACACATACAGAGACATGCACACATACAGAGACATACACACATTCAGATACACACACACACATTCAGAGACATGCACACATTCAGATACACACACACACACACATACAGAGACATACACACATTCAGATACACACACACATTCAGATACACACACACACACACATATATATATACACACACACTAAGCCAGCATATGTCTTGCACCTATGAACATAATGAAATATATGAATATTATTAAATTGCTAATAGGGACAAACAACGATGTGATGTCCCTGAAATGTTGACAGTCTCGGTACAATCAGCACTGAAGAGGTGGCCTGATGTCTTGATGTAATAACCTTATAACTGTATTATCATTATTCATGTATAATCTCTAAATTTACATTTTTTTTATTGTAGTCATTTAGCAGACATTGTTATTCAGAGAGACTTACAGTCCAAATAACCTATATTCCACGGCTTCAGCCTTGCGCCTTGTAGTTGATGGAGTCTAATAATAAGTCATTTTAGCGGACGCTCTTATCCAGAGCGACTTACACGAGCAATTAGGGTTAAGTGCCTTGCTCAGGGGCACATCGACAGATTTTTTCACCTAGTCGGCTCGGGGATTAGAACCAGCGAACCTTTCGGTCACTGGCACAACGCTCTTAACCACTAAGCTACCTGTCTAGCTAGACTGGCAGTCAGTCTGTCTTGGCATGTCATGTTGTCACCTATAGTAGGCCTATGTCAAGATGACCAAGTCATCCATTCCAATATGCCAGAGCAGATTTGGTCGTGACGACTGTTCTAGTCCTCCTTGTACGCGTCACAAATGGTACCCTGTTCCCTATAGAGGCTATAAAGGGCTGATAGTGCTCTGATACAAAGTAGTGCACTGGGTAAGGAATAGGGTGCCATTTGGGACTGACTGCTAGTCTCTGGCCTATTTCACCACAGTATTTAAACCTAGAGTTGATGTCCGCGCCCCAGCGGAAATCAAATGAACTAAATAAAATAAAAAATCCCCCATAGAAATCTGTCAGTTTAAGCTAGAGATATCTGTTGTTTTGCATTGGATGCGTCTCAATCCACCAATGTCGACCCCTTCTGCATCTGTGGTGAAAGGTGGCAGAGCTACAGCGGTGTCTGTCAGACCAGGAGACGTCTGTAGCGTCCGAACGGTTTGGCGAACAAATTAATATGACCCTTTATGGAAAGATGAGACTCTCGCGAACACGATGGTGTTTTCCGATTTGCTCTACGACCTCCACAATCGTCACGGGGCTCGTCTGAAGTCCGTTTTGCTGATATGCCAACTTCTGTCTGTAGCATCCAAACAGTGTGTTTTTTCATGTATGAATCTGTTATTCAATGCGTTTTTTATGGGCTAATAGCAGTAGGTACAAATTCAATGTTTCATCAAATAATTGTTAAATATGATTTTTGTATATTTACAGGGGTCCAACAATTAAAACTCAAATAGCTCAATGATCCTTGGTGTGATCGTCTAAAAAACAATTCCATATGTAGTAGAAACCCAAACCCCGGAGCCTTAGGGGGTTAATTAAAGAGACCCACCACAAGGAGAAGCATTGACGTCGAAATTGGACGTCTATCCATGTCCTGAGGAGGTTGGGAAATGCCTTGAAAACCGGCGACTAGGGGGCAACAGTGAGCGATATTACCATCCAGTAGGCTTGGGTTTTGCTAGGGCGTTGTGGAAGGGGGTGGTGGAGAGGCGGATTTAACCCTATCCCAAACCTTAACCCAATACCTTAACCATTCGGAATGAGTGACTAAACTTACCCTTAACTTTGACATTTGACGTTTGGAACAACTCTGAAATTTGAGGTTTGGAGAATGTGGATGAACGTCTAATTCTGCAGTGAGAATGTGAGAGCTTGTTGGGAGAAGAGACTGACTGACTGACTGACTGACTGACTGACTGACTGACTGACTGGCTGACTGACTGACTGGCTGACTGACTGACTGACTGACTGACTGACTGACTGACTGACTGACTGACTGACTGACTGACTGACTGACTGGCTGACTGACTGACTGACTGACTGACTGACTGTCTGACTGACTGACTGACTGACTGTTCAGTAGTGACAAACCTGTTCTATATAGCCTGACTGACAGTCTGTTTGTGCTATCATACCAGCTAATTGTCACTCATTGTCGTGCCAAATAAGGACAGCAGTGGAGTAGGAAATAACACAAACAGATCCGGGACCAGGCTATCTTCAGTGGGATTTCAATTGACACGCTTTCATCATAGACAGAGAGCCAGCCTCACATAAATTAGCTTTCTAATTAGCAGAATTAGTATAGAAACTTTTTAAAATGCACATTTCTTTTTGGGGATGAGTCGATATAAGAAAATGTATCTCACAGATTGACTTGGTATATTTACAGTGCCTTCAGAAAGTGTTCACACCCCTTTACTTTTTCCAAATTGTGTTGTGGATCAGCCTACATTTAAAATTGAAGTGGAATGATGTTGTTTTTTTAAATATTGACAAATTAATAAACAATGAAAAGCTGAAATGTCTTGAGTCAATAATTATTCAACCCCTTTGTTATGGCAAGCCTAAATAAGTTCAGGACAAAATATGTGCTTAACAAGTCACATAATAAGTTGCATGAACTCTCTCTGTGTGCAATAATAGTGTTTACCATGATTTTTGAATGACTACCTCATCTCTGTACCCCACACATACAATTATCTGTAAGGCATAGCCGCAGGAAGTAGTTACAGGAGTATGAAAGGACCAGTGCACTACTTTTGTGAAAAACATTAAAAAACATATATAAAATATATATATATATATATATATATATATACAGTACCAGTCAAAAGTTTGGACACACCTACTCATTCAAGGGTCTTTCTTTATTTTTACTATTTTTTACATTGTAGAATAATAGTGAAGACATGAAAACTATGAAATAACACATATGGAATCATGTAGTAAGCAAAAAAGTGTTAAACAAATCAAAATATATTTTATATTTGAGATTCTTCAAAGTAGCCACCCTTTGCCTTGATGACAGCTTTGCACACTCTTGGCATTCTCTCAACCAGCTTCATGAGGAATGCTTTTCCAACAGTCATGAAGGAAGTCCCACATATGCTGAGCACTTGTTGGCTGCTTTTCCTTCACTCTGCGGTCCAACTCATCCCAAACCATCTCAATTGGGTTGAGGTCGAGTGATTGTGGAGGCCAGGTCATCTGATGCAGCACTCCATCATTCTCCTTCTTGGTAAAATAGCCCTTACACAGCCTGGAGGTGTGTTGGGTCATTGTCCTGTTGAAAAACAAATTATTGTCCCACTAAGCGCAAACCAGATGGGATAGCGTTTCGCTGCAGAATGCTGTGGTAGCCATGCTGGTTAAGTGTGCCTTGAATTCTAAATAAATCAGAGACAGTGTCACCAGCAAAGCACCCCCACACCATCACACCTTCTCCTCCATGCTTTACGGTGGGAACCACACATGTGGAGATCATCCGTTCACCTACTCTGCGTCTCACAAAGACACGGCTGTTTGAACCAGAAATCTCAAATTTGGACTCATCAGACCAAAGGACAGATTTCCACCGGTCTAATGTCCATTGCTCGTGTTTCTTGGCCCAGGCAAGTCTCTTCTTCTTATTGGTGTCCTTTAGTAGTGGTTTCTTTGCAGCAATTTGACCATGAAGGCCTGATTCACGCAGTCTCCTCTGAACAGTTGATGTTGAGATGTGTCTGTTACTTGAACTCTGTGAAGCATTTATTTGGGCTGCAATCTGAGGCTGGTAACTCTAATGAACTTATCCTCTGCAGCAGAGGTAACTCTGGGTCTTCCATTCCTGTAGCGGTCCTCATGAGAGCCAGTTTCATCATAGCGCTTGATGGTTTCTGCGACTGCAGAATGTTCCGGATTGACTGACCTTCATGTCTTAAAGTAATGATGGACTGTCGTTTCGCTTTGCTTATTTGAGCTGTTCTTGCCATAATATGGACTTGGTCTTTTACCAAATAGGGCTATCTTCTGTATACCACCCATACCTTGTCACAACACAACTGATTGGCTCAAACACATTAAGAAGGAAAGAATTTCCACAAATTAACTTTTCACAAGGCCCACCTGTTAATTGAAATGCATTCCAGGTGACTACCTCATGAATGTGGATGAACGTCTAATTCTGCAGTGAGAATGTGAGAGCTTGTTGGGAGAAGAGACTGACTGTCTGACTGACTGACTGACTGTCTGACTGACTGACTGACTGACTGGCTGACTGACTGGCTGACTGGCTGCCTGACTGACTGGCTGTCTGACGGCCTGCCTGACTGACTGGCTGTCTGACCGTTCAGTAGTGACAAACCTGTTCTATATAGCCTGACTGACAGTCTGTTTGTGCTATCATACCAGCTAATTGTCACTCATTGTCGTGCCAAATAAGGACAGCAGTGGAGTAGGAAATAAAACAAACAGATCTGGGACCAGGCTATCTTCAGTGGGATTTCAATTGACACGCTTTCATCATAGACAGAGAGCCAGCCTCACATAAATTAGCTTTCTAATTAGCAGAATTAGTATAGAAAATGCAATTGTTTTTTTTTTTATCTTTGACGAGTCGATACAAACATTTTTTATCTCACAGATTTACTTGATATATTTACTGTACATATTTACATGTATGCACAGCACAGACACATTCAGTTAAGAGAAGCACACACTAATTGCCAATCTTGCACAATGCACTCTGGGGAGGCATTACTCTTGCTGCAGGGTTGGAGTGAATTCCATTTCAATTCCAGTCAACTCAGAAAGTAAAACAAATTCCAATTCAAGATTTTACTCACTGAAAATCATTGAAGAGAATGGTACATTTTATTGTAATTTCAGTATACTTCCTGAATTGACTGGAATTGACCCCGACCCTGGTTTACCCTATACAGAAAGTGGTCCAAGCCTCTCAACTCTAACAACTGGTTCCTAATCCGTGTCCTCTCAACTCTAACAGCTGGTTCCTAATCCATGTCCTCTCAACTCTAACAGCTGGTTCCTAATCCGTGTCCTCTCAACTCTAACAACTGGTTCCTAATCCGTGTCCTCTCAACTCTAACAGCTGGTTCCTAATCCGTGTCCTCTCAACTCTAACAGCTGGTTCCTAATCCTTGTCCTCTCAAGGTAGTGGGTTCGATCCCCGGGACCACCCATACACAAAAAATGTATGCACGCATGACTGTAAGTCGCTTTGGATAAAAGCGTCTGCTAAATGGCATATTATTATTATTATTATTAACTCTAACAACTGGTTCCTAATCCGTGTCCTCTCAACTCTAACAGCTGGTTCCTAATCCGTGTCCTCTCAACTCTAACAACTGGTTCCTATTCCGTGTCCTCTCAACTCTAACAACTGGTTCCTAATCCGTGTCCTCTCAACTCTAACAACTGGTTCCTAATCCGTGTCCTCTCAACTCTAACAACTGGTTCCTAAACCGTTCATACTACATCATATATCATGAAGAGTAACTGTCCATTATGATTTAGCAGAATGCCCTGCCGGCCGTAGACATGACATGAGAGTTGAATCAAGTTTTCATCACATCCCTCCTCTATAAGGAGAGATGAATTGTTCTCACTGTTAATAAGAAACATTGTTTTATTTAGGTTGCTACTACTGAAGATGCGTCCAAATGGCACCCTATTCACTTTTAACCAGAGCTACATGGGCCCTGGTCAAAAGTAGTGCTCTATGAAGGGAACATGATGCTATTGGGGACAGATCCTGAGTATTTAATGTAGATCAGCAGCAACACGTCCTACAGTCAATATACAACACATCCTACAGTCAATATACAACACATCCTACAGTCAATATACAACACATCCTACAGTCAATATACAACACGTCCTACAGTCAATATACAACACATACTAAAGTCAATATACAACACGTCCTACAGTCAATATACAACACATCCTACAGTCAATATACAACACATCCTACAGTCAATATACAACACATCCTACAGTCAATATACAACACATCCTACAGTCAATATACAACACATCCTACAGTCAATATACAACAGATCTATGGACAACACATCCTACAGTCAATATACAACAGATCTATGGACAACACATCCTATAGTCAATATACAACAGATCTATGGACAACACATCCTACAGTCAATATACAACACATCCTACAGTCAATATACAACACATCCTACAGTCAATATACAACACATCCTACAGTCAATATACAACAGATCTATGGACAACATATCCTACAGTCAATATACAACAGATCTATGGACAACACATCCTACAGTCAATATACAACACATCCTACAGTCAATATACAACACGTCCTACAGTCAATATACAACACATACTAAAGTCAATATACAACACGTCCTACAGTCAATATACAACACATCCTACAGTCAATATACAACACATCCTACAGTCAATATACAACACATCCTACAGTCAATATACAACACATCCTACAGTCAATATACAACACATCCTACAGTCAATATACAACAGATCTATGGACAACACATCCTACAGTCAATATACAACAGATCTATGGACAACACATCCTATAGTCAATATACAACAGATCTATGGACAACACATCCTACAGTCAATATACAACACATCCTACAGTCAATATACAACACATCCTACAGTCAATATACAACACATCCTACAGTCAATATACAACAGATCTATGGACAACATATCCTACAGTCAATATACAACAGATCTATGGACAACACATCCTACAGTCAATATACAACACATCCTACAGTCAATATACAACACGTCCTACAGTCAATATACAACACATCCTACAGTCAATATACAACACGTCCTACAGTCAATATACAACACATCCTACAGTCAATATACAACAGATCTATGGACAACACATCCTACAGTCAATATACAACAGATCTATGGACAACAGATCTATGGACAACACATCCTACAGTCAATATACAACAGATCTATGGACAACACATCCTACAGTCAATATACAACAGATCTATGGACAACACATCCTACAGTCAATATACAACACATCCTACAGTCAATATACAACACGTCCTACAGTCAATATACAACACATCCTACAGTCAATATACAACACATCCTACAGTCAATATACAACACATCCTACAGTCAATATACAACAGATCTATGGACAACACATCCTACAGTCAATATACAACACGTCCTACAGTCAATATACAACACATCCTACAGTCAATATACAACACGTCCTACAGTCAATATACAACACGTCCTACAGTCAATATACAACACATCCTACAGTCAATATACAACACGTCCTACAGTCAATATACAACACATCCTACAGTCAATATACAACACGTCCTACAGTCAATATACAACACATCCTACAGTCAATATACAACACATCCTACAGTCAATATACAACAGATCTATGGACAACACATCCTACAGTCAATATACAACACGTCCTACAGTCAATATACAACACATCCTACAGTCAATATACAACACGTCCCTACAGTCAATATACAACACGTCCTACAGTCAATATACAACACATCCTACAGTCAATATACAACACGTCCTACAGTCAATATACAACACGTCCTACAGTCAATATACAACACATCCTACAGTCAATATACAACACGTCCTACAGTCAATATACAACACGTCCTACAGTCAATATACAACACATCCTACAGTCAATATACAACACATCCTACAGTCAATATACAACACATCCTACAGTCAATATACAACACATCCTACAGTCAATATACAACAGATCTATGGACAACACATCCTACAGTCAATATACAACAGATCTATGGACAACACACATCCTATAGTCAATATACAACAGATCTATGGACAACACATCCTATAGTAAATATTCAACAGATCTATGGACAACACATCCTACAGTCAATATACAACAGATCTATGGACAACACATCCTACAGTCAATATACAACAGATCTATGGACAACACATCCTATAGTCAATATACAACAGATCTATGGACAACACATCCTACAGTCAATATACAACAGATCTATGGACAACACATCCTACAGTCAATATACAACACGTCCTACAGTCAATACACAACAGATCTATGGACAACACATCCTACAGTCAATATACAACAGATCTATGGACAACACATCCTACAGTCAATATACAACAGATCTATGGACAACACACATCCTATAGTCAATATACAACAGATCTATGGACAACACATCCTACAGTCAATATACAACACATCCTACAGTCAATACACAACAGATCTATGGACAACACATCCTACAGTCAATATACAACAGATCTATGGACAACACATCCTACAGTCAATATACAACAGATCTATGGACAACACACATCCTACAGTCAATATACAACAGATCTATGGACAACACACATCCTATAGTCAATATACAACAGATCTATGGACAACACATCCTACAGTCAATATACAACAGATCTATGGACAACACATCCTACAGTCAATATACAACAGACAACAGATCTATGGACAACACATCCTACAGTCAATATACAACAGATCTATGGACAACACATCCTACAGTCAATATACAACACATCCTACAGTCAATATACAACACGTCCTACAGTCAATATACAACACATCCTACAGTCAATATACAACACGTCCTACAGTCAATATACAACACATACTAAAGTCAATATACAACACGTCCTACAGTCAATATACAACACGTCCTACAGTCAATATACAACACATCCTACAGTCAATATACAACACGTCCTACAGTCAATATACAACACATCCTACAGTCAACATACAACACATCCTACAGTCAATATACAACAGATCTATGGACAACACATCCTACAGTCAATATACAACAGATCTATGGACAACACACATCCTATAGTCAATATACAACAGATCTATGGACAACACATCCTACAGTCAATATACAACACATCCTACAGTCAACATACAACACATCCTACAGTCAATATACAACACATCCTACAGTCAATATACAACACATCCTACAGTCAATATACAACAGATCTATGGACAACACATCCTACAGTCAATATACATCAGATCTATGGACAACACACATCCTATAGTCAATATACAACAGATCTATGGACAACACATCCTATAGTCAATATTCAACAGATCTATGGACAACACATCCTACAGTCAATATACAACACATCCTACAGTCAATATACAACACATCCTACAGTCAATATACAACACATCCTACAGTCAATATACAACACATCCTATAGTCAATATACAACAGGATCTATGGACAACACATCCTACAGTCAATATACAACACATCCTACAGTCAATATACAACACATCCTACAGTCAATATACAACACATCCTACAGTCAATATACAACACATCCTATAGTCAATATACAACAGATCTATGGACAACACATCCTACAGTCAATATACAACAGATCTATGGACAACAGATCCTACAGTCAATATACAACACATCCTACAGTCAATATACAACATGTCCTACAGTCAATATACAACACGTCCTACAGTCAATATACAACACGTCCTACAGTCAATATACAACACGTCCTACAGTCAATATACAACACATCCTACAGTCAACATACAACACATCCTACAGTCAATATACAACACATCCTACAGTCAATATACAACAGATCTATGGACAGCACATCCTACAGTCAATATACAACAGATCTATGGACAACACATCCTACAGTCAATATACAACAGATCTATGGACAACACATCCTACAGTCAATATACAACAGATCTATGGACAACACATCCTATAGTCAATATACAACAGATCTATGGACAACACATCCTACAGTCAATATACAACAGATCTATGGACAACACATCCTACAGTCAATATACAACACGTCCTACAGTCAATACACAACAGATCTATGGACAACACATCCTACAGTCAATATACAACAGATCTATGGACAACACATCCTACAGTCAATATACAACAGATCTATGGACAACACACATCCTATAGTCAATATACAACAGATCTATGGACAACACATCCTACAGTCAATATACAACACATCCTACAGTCAATATACAACACATCCTACAGTCAATATACAACACATCCTACAGTCAATATACAACAGATCTATGGACAACACATCCTACAGTCAATATACAACAGATCTATGGACAAACACATCCTATAGTCAATATACAACAGATCTATGGACAACACATCCTACAGTCAATATACAACACATCCTACAGTCAATATACAACACATCCTACAGTCAATATACAACACATCCTACAGTCAATATACAACAGATCTATGGACAACATATCCTGCAGTCAATATACAACAGATCTATGGACAACACATCCTACAGTCAATATACAACACATCCTACAGTCAATATACAACACGTCCTACAGTCAATATACAACACATACTAAAGTCAATATACAACACGTCCTACAGTCAATATACAACACATCCTACAGTCAATATACAACACATCCTACAGTCAATATACAACACATCCTACAGTCAATATACAACACATCCTACAGTCAATATACAACACATCCTACAGTCAATATACAACAGATCTATGGACAACACATCCTACAGTCAATATACAACAGATCTATGGACAACACATCCTATAGTCAATATACAACAGATCTATGGACAACACATCCTACAGTCAATATACAACACATCCTACAGTCAATATACAACACATCCTACAGTCAATATACAACACATCCTACAGTCAATATACAACAGATCTATGGACAACACATCCTACAGTCAATATACAACAGATCTATGGACAACACATCCTACAGTCAATATACAACACATCCTACAGTCAATATACAACACGTCCTACAGTCAATATACAACACATCCTACAGTCAATATACAACACGTCCTACAGTCAATATACAACACATCCTACAGTCAATATACAACAGATCTATGGACAACACATCCTACAGTCAATATACAACAGATCTATGGACAACACATCCTACAGTCAATATACAACAGATCTATGGACAACACATCCTACAGTCAATATACAACAGATCTATGGACAACACATCCTACAGTCAATATACAACACATCCTACAGTCAATATACAACACGTCCTACAGTCAATATACAACACATCCTACAGTCAATATACAACACATCCTACAGTCAATATACAACACATCCTACAGTCAATATACAACAGATCTATGGACAACACATCCTACAGTCAATATACAACACGTCCTACAGTCAATATACAACACATCCTACAGTCAATATACAACACGTCCTACAGTCAATATACAACACGTCCTACAGTCAATATACAACACATCCTACAGTCAATATACAACACGTCCTACAGTCAATATACAACACATCCTACAGTCAATATACAACACGTCCTACAGTCAATATACAACACATCCTGCAAGGTCAATATACAACACATCCTACAGTCAATATACAACAGATCTATGGACAACACATCCTACAGTCAATATACAACACGTCCTACAGTCAATATGACAACACATCCTACAGTCAATATACAACACATCCTACAGTCAATATACAACACGTCCTACAGTCAATATACAACACATCCTACAGTCAATATACAACACGTCCTACAGTCAATATACAACACGTCCTACAGTCAATATACAACACATCCTACAGTCAATATACAACACGTCCTACAGTCAATATACAACACGTCCTACAGTCAATATACAACACATCCTACAGTCAATATACAACACATCCTACAGTCAATATACAACACATCCTACAGTCAATATACAACACATCCTACAGTCAATATACAACAGATCTATGGACAACACATCCTACAGTCAATATACAACAGATCTATGGACAACACACATCCTATAGTCAATATACAACAGATCTATGGACAACACATCCTATAGTAAATATTCAACAGATCTATGGACAACACATCCTACAGTCAATATACAACAGATCCTATGGACAACACATCCTACAGTCAATATACAACAGATCTATGGACAACACATCCTATAGTCAATATACAACAGATCTATGGACAACACATCCTACAGTCAATATACAACAGATCTATGGACAACACATCCTACAGTCAATATACAACACGTCCTACAGTCAATACACAACAGATCTATGGACAACACATCCTACAGTCAATATACAACAGATCTATGGACAACACATCCTACAGTCAATATACAACAGATCTATGGACAACACACATCCTATAGTCAATATACAACAGATCTATGGACAACACATCCTACAGTCAATATACAACACATCCTACAGTCAATACACAACAGATCTATGGACAACACATCCTACAGTCAATATACAACAGATCTATGGACAACACATCCTACAGTCAATATACAACAGATCTATGGACAACACACATCCTACAGTCAATATACAACAGATCTATGGACAACACACATCCTATAGTCAATATACAACAGATCTATGGACAACACATCCTACAGTCAATATACAACAGATCTATGGACAACACATCCTACAGTCAATATACAACAGATCTATGGACAACACATCCTACAGTCAATATACAACAGATCTATGGACAACACATCCTACAGTCAATATACAACACATCCTACAGTCAATATACAACACGTCCTACAGTCAATATACAACACATCCTACAGTCAATATACAACACGTCCTACAGTCAATATACAACACATACTAAAGTCAATATACAACACGTCCTACAGTCAATATACAACACGTCCTACAGTCAATATACAACACATCCTACAGTCAATATACAACACGTCCTACAGTCAATATACAACACATCCTACAGTCAACATACAACACATCCTACAGTCAATATACAACAGATCTATGGACAACACATCCTACAGTCAATATACAACAGATCTATGGACAACACACATCCTATAGTCAATATACAACAGATCTATGGACAACACATCCTACAGTCAATATACAACACATCCTACAGTAAACAACACATCCTACAGTCAATATACAACACACCTACAGTCAATATGACAACACATCCTACAGTCAATATACAACAGATCTATGGACAACACATCCTACAGTCAATATACATCAGATCTATGGACAACACACATCCTATAGTCAATATACAACAGATCTATGGACAACACATCCTATAGTCAATATTCAACAGATCTATGGACAACACATCCTACAGTCAATATACAACACATCCTACAGTCAATATACAACACATCCTACAGTCAATATACAACACATCCTACAGTCAATATACAACACGTCCTATAGTCAATATACAACAGGATCTATGGACAACACATCCTACAGTCAATATACAACACATCCTACAGTCAATATACAACACATCCTACAGTCAATATACAACACATCCTACAGTCAATATACAACACATCCTATAGTCAATATACAACAGATCTATGGACACACATCCTACAGTCAATATACAACAGATCTATGGACAACAGATCCTACAGTCAATATACAACACATCCTACAGTCAATATACAACATGTCCTACAGTCAATATACAACACGTCCTACAGTCAATATACAACACGTCCTACAGTCAATATACAACACGTCCTACAGTCAATATACAACACATCCTACAGTCAACATACAACACATCCTACAGTCAATATACAACACATCCTACAGTCAATATACAACAGATCTATGGACAGCACATCCTACAGTCAATATACAACAGATCTATGGACAACACATCCTACAGTCAATATACAACAGATCTATGGACAACACATCCTACAGTCAATATACAACAGATCTATGGACAACACATCCTATAGTCAATATACAACAGATCTATGGACAACACATCCTACAGTCAATATACAACAGATCTATGGACAACACATCCTACAGTCAATATACAACACGTCCTACAGTCAATACACAACAGATCTATGGACAACACATCCTACAGTCAATATACAACAGATCTATGGACAACACATCCTACAGTCAATATACAACAGATCTATGGACAACACACATCCTATAGTCAATATACAACAGATCTATGGACAACACATCCTACAGTCAATATACAACACATCCTACAGTCAATACACAACAGATCTATGGACAACACATCCTACAGTCAATATACAACAGATCTATGGACAACACATCCTACAGTCAATATACAACAGATCTATGGACAACACACATCCTACAGTCAATATACAACAGATCTATGGACAACACACATCCTATAGTCAATATACAACAGATCTATGGACAACACATCCTACAGTCAATATACAACAGATCTATGGACAACACATCCTACAGTCAATATACAACAGATCTATGGACAACAGATCTATGGACAACACATCCTACAGTCAATATACAACAGATATATGGACAACACATCCTACAGTCAATATACAACACATCCTACAGTCAATATACAACACGTCCTACAGTCAATATACAACACATCCTACAGTCAATATACAACACGTCCTACAGTCAATATACAACACATACTAAAGTCAATATACAACACGTCCTACAGTCAATATACAACACGTCCTACAGTCAATATACAACACATCCTACAGTCAATATACAACACGTCCTACAGTCAATATACAACACATCCTACAGTCAACATACAACACATCCTACAGTCAATATACAACAGATCTATGGACAACACATCCTACAGTCAATATACAACAGATCTTGGACAACACACATCCTATAGTCAATATACAACAGAGGACAACACATCCTACAGTCAATATACAACACATCCTACAGTCAACATACAACATCCTACAGTCAATATACAACACATCCTACAGTCAATATACAACACATCCTACAGTCAATATACAACAGATCTATGGACAACACATCCTACAGTCAATATACAACAGATCTATGGACAACACACATCCTATAGTCAATATACAACAGATCTATGGACAACACATCCTATAGTCAATATTCAACAGATCTATGGACAACACATCCTACAGTCAATATACAACACATCCTACAGTCAATATACAACACATCCTACAGTCAATATACAACACATCCTACAGTCAATATACAACACATCCTATAGTCAATATACAACAGGATCTATGGACAAACATCCTACAGTCAATATACAACACATCCTACAGTCAATATACAACACATCCTACAGTCAATATACAACACATCCTACAGTCAATATACAACACATCCTATAGTCAATATACAACAGATCTATGGACAACACATCCTACAGTCAATATACAACAGATCTATGGACAACACATCCTACAGTCAATATACAACACATCCTACAGTCAATATACAACATGTCCTACAGTCAATATACAACACGTCCTACAGTCAATATACAACACGTCCTACAGTCAATATACAACACGTCCTACAGTCAATATACAACACATCCTACAGTCAACATACAACACATCCTACAGTCAATATACAACACATCCTACAGTCAATATACAACAGATCTATGGACAGCACATCCTACAGTCAATATACAACAGATCTATGGACAACACATCCTAGAGTCAATATACAACAGATCTATGGACAACACACATCCTATAGTCAATATACAACAGATCTATGGACAACACATCCTATAGTCAATATTCAACAGGTCTATGGACAACACATCCTACAGTCAATATACAACAGATCTATGGACAACACATCCTACAGTCAATATACAACAGATCTATGGACAACACATCCTATAGTCAATATACAACAGATCTATGGACAACACATCCTACAGTCAATATACAACAGATCTATGGACAACAGATCCTACAGTCAATATACAACACATCCTACAGTCAATACACAACAGACAGTCATATGGACAACACATCCTACAGTCAATATACAACACGTCCTACAGTCAATATACAACACATCCTACAGTCAATATACAACACATCCTACAGTCAATATACAACACATCCTACAGTCAATATACAACACATCCTACAGTCAATATACAACAGATCTATGGACAGCACATCCTACAGTCAATATACAACAGATCTAGGACAACACATCCTACAGTCAATATACAACAGATCTATGGACAACACATCCTACAGTCAATATACAACAGATCTATGGACAACACATCCTATAGTCAATATACAAGGCAGATCTATGGACAACACATCCTACAGTCAATATACAACAGATCTATGGACAACACATCCTACAGTCAATATACAACACATCCTACAGTCAATATACAACACATCCTACAGTCAATATACAACACATCCTACAGTCAATATACAACACATCCTATAGTCAATATACAACAGATCTATGGACAACACATCCTACAGTCAATATACAACAGATCTATGGACAACACATCCTACAGTCAATATACAACACATCCTACAGTCAATATACAACATGTCCTACAGTCAATATACAACACGTCCTACAGTCAATATACAACACGTCCCTACAGTCAATATACAACACGTCCTACAGTCAATATACAACACATCCTACAGTCAACATACAACACATCCTACAGTCAATATACAACACATCCTACAGTCAATACACAACAGATCTATGGACAGCACATCCTACAGTCAATATACAACAGATCTATGGACAACACATCCTACAGTCAATATACAACAGATCTATGGACAACACACATCCTATAGTCAATATACAACAGATCTATGGACAACACATCCTATAGTCAATATTCAACAGATCTATGGACAACACATCCTACAGTCAATATACAACAGATCTATGGACAACATCCTACAGTCAATATACAACAGATCTATGGACAACACATCCTATAGTCAATATACAACAGATCTATGGACAACACATCCTACAGTCAATATACAACAGATCTATGGACAACAGATCCTACAGTCAATATACAACACATCCTACAGTCAATATACAACACGTCCTACAGTCAATATACAACACGTCCTACAGTCAATATACAACACGTCCTACAGTCAATATACAACACGTCCTACAGTCAATATACAACACATCCTACAGTCAATATACAACACGTCCTACAGTCAATATACAACACATCCTACAGTCAATATACAACAGATCTAGGACAGCACATCCTACAGTCAATATACAACAGATCTATGGACAACACATCCTACAGTCAATATACAACAGATCTATGGACAACACATCCTACAGTCAATATACAACAGATCTATGGACAAACATCCTATAGTCAATATACAACAGATCTATGGACAACACATCCTACAGTCAATATACAACAGATCTATGGACAACACATCCTACAGTCAATATACAACACGTCCTACAGTCAATATACAACAGATCTATGGACAACACATCCTACAGTCAATATACAACAGATCATGGACAACACATCCAACAGTCAATATACAACAGATCTATGGACATCACATCCTATAGTCAATATACAACAGATCTATGGACAACACATCTACAGTCAATATACAACACATCCTACATCAATACACAACGGATCTATGGACAACACATCCTACAGTCAATATACAACAGATCATGGACAACACATCCTACAGTCAATATACAACAGACGGAACATCCTACAGTCAATATACAACAATAGGACAACACATCCTATAGTCAATATACAACAGATCTATGGACAACACATCCTACAGTCAATATACAACAGATCATGGACAACACGTCCTACAGTCAATATACAACAGATCATGGACACAGATCTATGGACAACACATCCTACAGTCAATATACAACAGAATATGGACAACACATCCTACAGTCAATATACAACACATCCTACAGTCAATATACAACACACCACAGTCAATATACAACACATCCTACAGTCAATATACAACACGTCCTACAGTCAATATACAACACATACTAAAGTCAATATACAACACGTCCTATAGTCAATATACAACACGTCCCTACAGTCAATATACAACACATCCTACAGTCAACATACAACACGTCCTACAGTCAATATACAACACATCCTACAGTCAATATACAACACATCCTACAGTCAATATACAACAGATCTATGGACAACACATCCTACAGTCAATATACAACAGATCTATGGACAACACACATCCTATAGTCAATATACAACAGATCTATGGACAACACATCCTATAGTCAATATTCAACAGATCTATGGACAACACATCCTACAGTCAATATACAACACATCCTACAGTCAATATACAACACATCCTACAGTCAATATACAACACATCCTACAGTCAATATACAACACATCCTATAGTCAATATACAACAGGATCTATGGACAACACATCCTACAGTCAATATACAACACATCCTACAGTCAATATACAACACATCCTACAGTCAATATACAACACATCCTACAGTCAATATACAACACATCCTATAGTCAATATACAACAGACATGGACAAACATCCTACAGTCAATATCACAGATCTAGGACAACACATCCTACAGTCAATATACAACACGTCCTACAGTCAATATACAACATGTCCTACAGTCAATATACAACACGTCCTACAGTCAATATACAACACGTCCTACAGTCAATATACAACACGTCCTACAGTCAATATACAACACATCCTACAGTCAATATACAACACATCCTACAGTCAATATACAACACATCCTACAGTCAATATACAACGACTATGGACAGCACATCCTACAGTCAATATACAACAGATCTATGGACAACACATCCTACAGTCAATATACAACAGATCTATGGACAACACACATCCTATAGTCAATATACAACAGATCTATGGACAACACATCCTATAGTAAATATTCAACAGATCTATGGACAACACATCCTACAGTCAATATACAACAGATCTATGGACAACACATCCTACAGTCAATATACAACAGATAGGACAACACATCCTATAGTCAATATACAACAGATCTATGGACAACACATCCTACAGTCAATATACAACAGATCTATGGACAACACATCCTACAGTCAATATACAACACATCCTACATCAACACAACAGATCTATGGACAACACATCCTACAGTCAATATACAACAGATCTATGGACAACACATCCTACAGTCAATATACAACAGATCTATGGACAACACACATCCTATAGTCAATATACAACAGATCTATGGACAACACATCCTACAGTCAATATACAACACATCCTACAGTCAATACACAACAGATCTATGGACAACACATCCTACAGTCAATATACAACAGATCTATGGACAACACATCCTACAGTCAATATACAACAGATCTATGGACAACACACATCCTATAGTCGAATATACAACAGATCTATGGACAAATACATCCTACAGTCAATATACAACAGATCTATGGACAACACATCCTACAGTCAATATACAACAGATCATGGACAAACAGATCTATGGACAACACATCCCTGGCAGTCAATATACAACAGATCTATGGACAAACACATCCTACAGTCAATATACAACACATCCACAGTCAACATACAACACGTCCTACAGTCAATATACAACACATCCTACAGTCAATATACAACACGTCCTACAGTCAATATACAACACATCCTAAAGTCAATATACAATACGTCCTACAGTCAATATACAACACGTCCTACAGTCAATATACAACAGATCCTACAGTCAATATGACACACGTCCTACAGTCAATATACAACAGATCCTATGGTCAACAACACATCCTATAGTCAATATACAACAGATCTATGGACAACACATCCTACAGTCAATATACAACAGATCTATGGACAACACATCCTACAGTCAATATACAACAGATCTATGGACAACAGATCTATGGACAACACATCCTACAGTCAATATACAACAGATATATGGACAACACATCCTACAGTCAATATACAACACATCCTACAGTCAATATACAACACGTCCTACAGTCAATATACAACACATCCTACAGTCAATATACAACACGTCCTACAGTCAATATACAACACATACTAAAGTCAATATACAACACGTCCTACAGTCAATATACAACACGTCCTACAGTCAATATACAACACATCCTACAGTCAATATACAACACGTCCTACAGTCAATATACAACACATCCTACAGTCAACATACAACACATCCTACAGTCAATATACAACAGATCTATGGACAACACATCCTACAGTCAATATACAACAGATCTATGGACAACACACATCCTATAGTCAATATACAACAGATCTATGGACAACACATCCTACAGTCAATATACAACACATCCTACAGTCAACATACAACACATCCTACAGTCAATATACAACACATCCTACAGTCAATATACAACACATCCTACAGTCAATATACAACAGATCTATGGACAACACATCCTACAGTCAATATACATCAGATCTATGGACAACACACATCCTATAGTCAATATACAACAGATCTATGGACAACACATCCTATAGTCAATATTCAACAGATCTATGGACAACACATCCTACAGTCAATATACAACACATCCTACAGTCAATATACAACACATCCTACAGTCAATATACAACACATCCTACAGTCAATATACAACACATCCTATAGTCAATATACAACAGGATCTATGGACAACACATCCTACAGTCAATATACAACACATCCTACAGTCAATATACAACACATCCTACAGTCAATATACAACACATCCTACAGTCAATATACAACACATCCTATAGTCAATATACAACAGGTCGTATGGACAACACATCCTACAGTCAATATACAACAGATCCACGGTCAATATACAACAGATCCTACAGTCAATATACAACACATCCTACAGTCAATATACAACACGTCCTACAGTCAATATACAACACGTCCTACAGTCAATATACAACACATCCTACAGTCAATATACAACACATCCTACAGTCAATATACAACACATCCTACAGTCAACATACAACACATCCTACAGTCAATATACAACAGATCTATGGACAACACATCCTACAGTCAATATACAACAGATCTATGGACAACACACATCCTATAGTCAATATACAACAGATCTATGGACAACACATCCTATAGTAAATATTCAACAGATCTATGGACAACACATCCTACAGTCAATATACAACAGATCTATGGACAACACATCCTACAGTCAATATACAACAGATCTATGGACAACACATCCTATAGTCAATATACAACAGATCTATGGACAACACATCCTACAGTCAATATACAACAGATCTATGGACAACACATCCTACAGTCAATATACAACACGTCCTACAGTCAATACACAACAGATCTATGGACAACACATCCTACAGTCAATATACAACAGATCTATGGACAACACATCCTACAGTCAATATACAACAGATCTATGGACAACACACATCCTATAGTCAATATACAACAGATCTATGGACAACACATCCTACAGTCAATATACAACACATCCTACAGTCAATACACAACAGATCTATGGACAACACATCCTACAGTCAATATACAACAGATCTATGGACAACACATCCTACAGTCAATATACAACAGATCTATGGACAACACACATCCTACAGTCAATATACAACAGATCTATGGACAACACACATCCTATAGTCAATATACAACAGATCTATGGACAACACATCCTACAGTCAATATACAACAGATCTATGGACAACACATCCTACAGTCAATATACAACAGATCTATGGACAACAGATCTATGGACAACACATCCTACAGTCAATATACAACAGATATATGGACAACACATCCTACAGTCAATATACAACACATCCTACAGTCAATATACAACACGTCCTACAGTCAATATACAACACATCCTACAGTCAATATACAACACGTCCTACAGTCAATATACAACACATACTAAAGTCAATATACAACACGTCCTACAGTCAATATACAACACGTCCTACAGTCAATATACAACACATCCTACAGTCAATATACAACACGTCCTACAGTCAATATACAACACATCCTACAGTCAACATACAACACATCCCACAGTCAATATACAACAGATCTATGGACAACACATCCTACAGTCAATATACAACAGATCTATGGACAACACACATCCTATAGTCAATATACAACAGATCTATGGACAACACATCCTACAGTCAATATACAACACATCCTACAGTCAACATACAACACATCCTACAGTCAATATACAACACATCCTACAGTCAATATACAACACATCCTACAGTCAATATACAACAGATCTATGGACAACACATCCTACAGTCAATATACATCAGATCTATGGACAACACACATCCTATAGTCAATATACAACAGATCTATGGACAAACACATCCTATAGTCAATATTTCAACAGATCTATGGACAAACACATCCTACAGTCAATATACAACACATCCTACAGTCAATATACAACACGTCCTACAGTCAATACACAACAGATCTATGGACAAACACATCCTACAGTCAATATACAACAGATCTATGGACAACACATCCTACAGTCAATATACAACAGATCTATGGACACATCCTATAGTCAATATACAACAGATATGGACAAACATCCTACAGTCAATATACAACACATCCTACAGTCAATACACAACAGATCTATGGACAACACATCCTACAGTCAATATACAACAGATCTATGGACAACACATCCTACAGTCAATATACAACAGATCTATGGATAACACACATCCTACAGTCAATATACAACAGATCTATGGACAACACACATCCTATAGTCAATATACAACAGATCTATGGACAAAACATCCTACAGTCAATATACAACAGATCTATGGACAAACACATCCTACAGTCAATATACAACAGATCTATGGACAACAGATCTATGGACAACACATCCTACAGTCAATATACAACAGATATATGGACAACACATCCTACAGTCAATATACAACACATCCTACAGTCAATATACAACACGCCTACAGTCAATATACAACACATCCTACAGTCAATATACAACACGTCCCTACAGTCAATATACAACACATACTAAAGTCAATATACAACACGTCCTACAGTCAATATACAACACGTCCCTACAGTCAATATACAACACATCCTACAGTCAATATACAACACGCCCTACAGTCAATATACAACACATCCTACAGTCAACATACAACACATCCTACAGTCAATATACAACAGATCTATGGACAACACATCCTACAGTCAATATACAACAGATCTATGGACAACACACATCCTATAGTCAATATACAACAGATCTATGGACAACACATCCTACAGTCAATATACAACACATCCTACAGTCAACATACAACACATCCTACAGTCAATATACAACACATCCTACAGTCAATATACAACACATCCCTACAGTCAATATACAACAGATCTATGGACAACACATCCTACAGTCAATATACATCAGATCTATGGACAACACACATCCTATAGTCAATATACAACAGATCTATGGACAACACATCCTATAGTCAATATTCAACAGATATATGGACAACACATCCTACAGTCAATATACAACACATCCTACAGTCAATATACAACACATCCTACAGTCAATATACAACACATCCTACAGTCAATATACAACACATCCTATAGTCAATATACAACAGGATCTATGGACAACACATCCTACAGTCAATATACAACACATCCTACAGTCAATATACAACACATCCTACAGTCAATATACAACACATCCTACAGTCAATATACAACACATCCTATAGTCAATATACAACAGATCTATGGACAACACATCCTACAGTCAATATACAACAGATCTATGGACAACACATCCTACAGTCAATATACAACACATCCTACAGTCAATATACAACATGTCCTACAGTCAATATACAACACGTCCTACAGTCAATATACAACACGTCCTACAGTCAATATACAACACGTCCTACAGTCAATATACAACACATCCTACAGTCAACATACAACACATCCTACAGTCAATATACAACACATCCTACAGTCAATATACAACAGATCTATGGACAGCACATCCTACAGTCAATATACAACAGATCTATGGACAACACATCCTACAGTCAATATACAACAGATCTATGGACAACACACATCCTATAGTCAATATACAACAGATCTATGGACAACACATCCTATAGTCAATATTCAACAGGTCTATGGACAACACATCCCTACAGTCAATATACAACAGATCTATGGACAACACATCCTACAGTCAATATACAACAGATCTATGGACAACACATCCTATAGTCAATATACAACAGATCTATGGACAACACATCCTACAGTCAATATACAACAGATCTATGGACAACAGATCCTACAGTCAATATACAACACATCCTACAGTCAATATACAACATGTCCTACAGTCAATATACAACACGTCCTACAGTCAATATACAACACGTCCTACAGTCAATATACAACACGTCCTACAGTCAATATACAACACATCCTACAGTCAACATACAACACATCCTACAGTCAATATACAACACATCCTACAGTCAATATACAACAGATCTATGGACAGCACATCCTACAGTCAATATACAACAGATCTATGGACAACACATCCTACAGTCAATATACAACAGATCTATGGACAACACATCCTACAGTCAATATACAACAGATCTATGGACAACACATCCTATAGTCAATATACAACAGATCTATGGACAACACATCCTACAGTCAATATACAACAGATCTATGGACAACACATCCTACAGTCAATATACAACACGTCCTACAGTCAATACACAACAGATCTATGGACAACACATCCTACAGTCAATATACAACAGATCTATGGACAACACATCCTACAGTCAATATACAACAGATCTATGGACATCACACATCCTATAGTCAATATACAACAGATCTATGGACAACACATCCTACAGTCAATATACAACACATCCTACAGTCAATACACAACAGATCTATGGACAACACATCCTACAGTCAATATACAACAGATCTATGGACAACACATCCTACAGTCAATATACAACAGATCTATGGACAACACACATCCTACAGTCAATATACAACAGATCTATGGACAACACACATCCTATAGTCAATATACAACAGATCTATGGACAACACATCCTACAGTCAATATACAACAGATCTATGGACAACACATCCTACAGTCAATATACAACAGATCTATGGACAACAGATCTATGGACAACACATCCTACAGTCAATATACAACAGATATATGGACAACACATCCTACAGTCAATATACAACACATCCTACAGTCAATATACAACACGTCCTACAGTCAATATACAACACATCCTACAGTCAATATACAACACGTCCCTACAGTCAATATACAACACATACTAAAGTCAATATACAACACGTCCTACAGTCAATATACAACACGTCCTACAGTCAATATACAACACATCCTACAGTCAATATACAACACGTCCTACAGTCAATATACAACACATCCTACAGTCAACATACAACACATCCTACAGTCAATATACAACAGATCTATGGACAACACATCCTACAGTCAATATACAACAGATCTATGGACAACACACATCCTATAGTCAATATACAACAGATCTATGGACAACACATCCTATAGTCAATATTCAACAGATCTATGGACAACACATCCTACAGTCAATATACAACACATCCTACAGTCAATATACAACACATCCTACAGTCAATATACAACACATCCTACAGTCAATATACAACACATCCTATAGTCAATATACAACAGGATCTATGGACAACACATCCTACAGTCAATATACAACACATCCTACAGTCAACATACAACACATCCTACAGTCAATATACAACACATCCCAGTCAATATACAACACATCCTATAGTCAATATACAACAGATCTATGGACAACACATCCTACAGTCAATATACAACAGATCTATGGACAACACATCCTACAGTCAATATACAACACATCCTACAGTCAATATACAACATGTCCTACAGTCAATATACAACACGTCCCTACAGTCAATATACAACACATCCTACAGTCAATATACAACACGTCCTACAGTCAATATACAACACATCCTACAGTCAACATACAACACATCCTACAGTCAATATACAACACATCCTACAGTCAATATACAACAGATCTATGGACAGCACATCCTACAGTCAATATACAACAGATCTATGGACAACACATCCTACAGTCAATATACAACAGATCTATGGACAACACACATCCTATAGTCAATATACAACAGATCTATGGACAACACATCCTATAGTCAATATTCAACAGATCTATGGACAACACATCCTACAGTCAATATACAACAGATCTATGGACAAACACATCCTACAGTCAATATACAACAGATCTATGGACAACACATCCTATAGTCAATATACAACAGATCTATGGACAACACATCCTACAGTCAATATACAACAGATCTATGGACAACACATCCTACAGTCAATATACAACACATCCTACAGTCAATACACAACAGATCTATGGACAACACATCCTACAGTCAATATACAACAGATCTATGGACAACACATCCTACAGTCAATATACAACAGATCTATGGACAACACACATCCTATAGTCAATATACAACAGATCTATGGACAACACATCCTACAGTCAATATACAACACATCCTACAGTCAATACACAACAGATCTATGGACAACACATCCTACAGTCAATATACAACAGATCTATGGACAACACATCCTACAGTCAATATACAACAGATCTATGGACAACACACATCCTATAGTCAATATACAACAGATCTATGGACAACACATCCTACAGTCAATATACAACAGATCTATGGACAACACATCCTACAGTCAATATACAACAGATCTATGGACAACAGATCTATGGACAACACATCCTACAGTCAATATACAACAGATCTATGGACAACACATCCTACAGTCAATATACAACACATCCTACAGTCAATATACAACACGTCCTACAGTCAATATACAACACATCCCTACAGTCAATATACAACACGTCCTACAGTCAATATACAACACATCCTAAAGTCAATATACAACACGTCCTACAGTCAATATACAACACGTCCTACAGTCAATATACAACACATCCTACAGTCAATATACAACACGTCCTACAGTCAATATACAACACATCCTACAGTCAACATACAACACATCCTACAGTCAATATACAACAGATCTATGGACAACACATCCTACAGTCAATATACAACAGATCTATGGACAACACATCCTACAGTCAATATACAACAGATCTATGGACAACAGATCTATGGACAACACATCCTACAGTCAATATACAACAGATATATGGACAACACATCCTACAGTCAATATACAACACATCCTACAGTCAATATACAACACGCCTACAGTCAATATACAACACATCCTACAGTCAATATACAACACGTCCCTACAGTCAATATACAACACATACTAAAGTCAATATACAACACGTCCTACAGTCAATATACAACACGTCCTACAGTCAATATACAACACATCCTACAGTCAATATACAACACGTCCCTACAGTCAATATACAACACATCCTACAGTCAACATACAACACATCCTACAGTCAATATACAACAGATCTATGGACAACACATCCTACAGTCAATATACAACAGATCTATGGACAACACACATCCTATAGTCAATATACAACAGATCTATGGACAACACATCCTACAGTCAATATACAACACATCCTCAGTCAACATACAACACATCCTACAGTCAATATACAACACATCCTACAGTCAATATACAACACATCCTACAGTCAATATACAACAGATCTATGGACAACACATCCTACAGTCAATATACATCAGATCTATGGACAACACACATCCTATAGTCAATATACAACAGATCTATGGACAACACATCCTATAGTCAATATTCAACAGATCTATGGACAACACATCCTACAGTCAATATACAACACATCCTACAGTCAATATACAACACATCCTACAGTCAATATACAACACATCCTACAGTCAATATACAACACATCCTATAGTCAATATACAACAGGATCTATGGACAACACATCCTACAGTCAATATACAACACATCCTACAGTCAATATACAACACATCCTACAGTCAATATACAACACATCCTACAGTCAATATACAACACATCCTATAGTCAATATACAACAGATCTATGGACAACACATCCTACAGTCAATATACAACAGATCTATGGACAACACATCCTACAGTCAATATACAACACATCCTACAGTCAATATACAACATGTCCTACAGTCAATATACAACACGTCCTACAGTCAATATACAACACGTCCCTACAGTCAATATACAACACGTCCTACAGTCAATATACAACACATCCTACAGTCAACATACAACACATCCTACAGTCAATATACAACACATCCTACAGTCAATATACAACAGATCTATGGACAGCACATCCTACAGTCAATATACAACAGATCTATGGACAACACATCCTACAGTCAATATACAACAGATCTATGGACAACACACATCCTATAGTCAATATACAACAGATCTATGGACAACACATCCTATAGTCAATATTCAACAGGTCTATGGACAACACATCCTACAGTCAATATACAACAGATCTATGGACAACACATCCTACAGTCAATATACAACAGATCTATGGACAACACATCCTATAGTCAATATACAACAGATCTATGGACAACACATCCTACAGTCAATATACAACAGATCTATGGACAACAGATCCTACAGTCAATATACAACACATCCTACAGTCAATATACAACATGTCCTACAGTCAATATACAACACGTCCTACAGTCAATATACAACACGTCCTACAGTCAATATACAACACGTCCTACAGTCAATATACAACACATCCTACAGTCAACATACAACACATCCTACAGTCAATATACAACACATCCTACAGTCAATATACAACAGATCTATGGACAGCACATCCTACAGTCAATATACAACAGATCTATGGACAACACATCCTACAGTCAATATACAACAGATCTATGGACAACACATCCTACAGTCAATATACAACAGATCTATGGACAACACATCCTATAGTCAATATACAACAGATCTATGGACAACACATCCTACAGTCAATATACAACAGATCTATGGACAACACATCCTACAGTCAATATACAACACGTCCTACAGTCAATACACAACAGATCTATGGACAACACATCCTACAGTCAATATACAACAGATCTATGGACAACACATCCTACAGTCAATATACAACAGATCTATGGACATCACACATCCTATAGTCAATATACAACAGATCTATGGACAACACATCCTACAGTCAATATACAACACATCCTACAGTCAATACACAACAGATCTATGGACAACACATCCTACAGTCAATATACAACAGATCTATGGACAACACATCCTACAGTCAATATACAACAGATCTATGGACAACACACATCCTACAGTCAATATACAACAGATCTATGGACAACACACATCCTATAGTCAATATACAACAGATCTATGGACAACACATCCTACAGTCAATATACAACAGATCTATGGACAACACATCCTACAGTCAATATACAACAGATCTATGGACAACAGATCTATGGACAACACATCCTACAGTCAATATACAACAGATATATGGACAACACATCCTACAGTCAATATACAACACGTCCTACAGTCAATATACAACACATCCTACAGTCAATATACAACACGTCCTACAGTCAATATACAACACATACTAAAGTCAATATACAACACGTCCTACAGTCCAATATACAACACGTCCTACAGTCAATATACAACACATCCTACAGTCAATATACAACACGTCCTACAGTCAATATACAACACATCCTACAGTCAACATACAACACATCCTACAGTCAATATACAACAGATCTATGGACAACACATCCTACAGTCAATATACAACAGATCTATGGACAACACACATCCTATAGTCAATATACAACAGATCTATGGACAACACATCCTATAGTCAATATTCAACAGATCTATGGACAACACATCCTACAGTCAATATACAACACATCCTACAGTCAATATACAACACATCCTACAGTCAATATACAACACATCCTACAGTCAATATACAACACATCCTATAGTCAATATACAACAGGATCTATGGACAACACATCCTACAGTCAATATACAACACATCCTACAGTCAATATACAACACATCCTACAGTCAATATACAACACATCCTACAGTCAATATACAACACATCCTATAGTCAATATACAACAGATCTATGGACAACACATCCTACAGTCAATATACAACAGATCTATGGACAACACATCCTACAGTCAATATACAACACATCCTACAGTCAATATACAACATGTCCTACAGTCAATATACAACACGTCCCTACAGTCAATATACAACACGTCCCTACAGTCAATATACAACACGTCCTACAGTCAATATACAACACATCCTACAGTCAACATACAACACATCCTACAGTCAATATACAACACATCCTACAGTCAATATACAACAGATCTATGGACAGCACATCCTACAGTCAATATACAACAGATCTATGGACAACACATCCTAGAGTCAATATACAACAGATCTATGGACAACACACATCCTATAGTCAATATACAACAGATCTATGGACAACACATCCTATAGTCAATATTCAACGGATCTATGGACAACACATCCTACAGTCAATATACAACAGATCTATGGACAACACATCCTACAGTCAATATACAACAGATCTATGGACAACACATCCTATAGTCAATATACAACAGATCTATGGACAACACATCCTACAGTCAATATACAACAGATCTATGGACAACACATCCTACAGTCAATATACAACACATCCTACAGTCAATACACAACAGATCTATGGACAACACATCCTACAGTCAATATACAACAGATCTATGGACAACACATCCTACAGTCAATATACAACAGATCTATGGACAACACACATCCTATAGTCAATATACAACAGATCTATGGACAACACATCCTACAGTCAATATACAACACATCCTACAGTCAATACACAACAGATCTATGGACAACACATCCTACAGTCAATATACAACAGATCTATGGACAACACATCCTACAGTCAATATACAACAGATCTATGGACAACACACATCCTATAGTCAATATACAACAGATCTATGGACAACACATCCTACAGTCAATATACAACAGATCTATGGACAACACATCCTACAGTCAATATACAACAGATCTATGGACAACAGATCTATGGACAACACATCCTACAGTCAATATACAACAGATCTATGGACAACACATCCTACAGTCAATATACAACACATCCTACAGTCAATATACAACACGTCCCTACAGTCAATATACAACACATCCTACAGTCAATATACAACACGTCCTACAGTCAATATACAACACATCCTAAAGTCAATATACAACACGTCCTACAGTCAATATACAACACGTCCTACAGTCAATATACAACACATCCTACAGTCAATATACAACACGTCCTACAGTCAATATACAACACATCCTACAGTCAACATACAACACATCCTACAGTCAATATACAACAGATCTATGGACAACACATCCTACAGTCAATATACAACACATCCTACAGTCAATATACAACATGTCCTACAGTCAATATACAACACGTCCTACAGTCAATATACAACACGTCCTACAGTCAATATACAACACGTCCTACAGTCAATATACAACACATCCTACAGTCAATATACAACACATCCTACAGTCAATATACAACAGATCTATGGACAACACACATCCTATAGTCAATATACAACAGATCTATGGACAACACATCCTACAGTCAATATACAACACATCTTACAGTCAACATACAACACATCCTACAGTCAATATACAACACATCCTACAGTCAATATACAACACATCCTACAGTCAATATACAACAGATCTATGGACAACACATCCTACAGTCAATATACAACAGATCTATGGACAACACACATCCTATAGTCAATATACAACAGATCTATGGACAACACATCCTATAGTCAATATTCAACAGATCTATGGACAACACATCCTACAGTCAATATACAACACATCCTACAGTCAATATACAACACATCCTACAGTCAATATACAACACATCCTACAGTCAATATACAACACATCCTACAGTCAATATACAACACATCCTACAGTCAATATACAACAGATCTATGGACAACACATCCTACAGTCAATATACAACAGATCTATGGACAACACATCCTACAGTCAATATACAACAGATCTATGGACAACACATCCTATAGTCAATATACAACAGATCTATGGACAACACATCCTACAGTCAATATACAACAGATCTATGGACAACACATCCTACAGTCAATATACAACACATCCTACAGTCAATATACAACACATCCTACAGTCAATATACAACACGTCCTACAGTCAATATACAACACATCCTACAGTCAACATACAACACATCCTACAGTCAATATACAACAGATCTATGGACAACACATCCTACAGTCAATATACAACAGATCTATGGACAACACACATCCTATAGTCAATATACAACAGATCTATGGACAACACATCCTACAGTCAATATACAACAGATCTATGGACAACACATCCTATAGTCAATATACAACAGATCTATGGACAACACATCCTACAGTCAATATACAACAGATCTATGGACAACACATCCTACAGTCAATATACAACACATCCTACAGTCAATACACAACAGATCTATGGACAACACATCCTACAGTCAATATACAACAGATCTATGGACAACACATCCTACAGTCAATATACAACAGATCTATGGACAACACACATCCTACAGTCAATATACAACAGATCTATGGACAACACACATCCTATAGTCAATATACAACAGATCTATGGACAACACATCCTACAGTCAATATACAACAGATCTATGGACAACACATCCTACAGTCAATATACAACAGATCTATGGACAACAGATCTATGGACAACACATCCTACAGTCAATATACAACAGATATATGGACAACACATCCTACAGTCAATATACAACACATCCTACAGTCAATATACAACACGTCCTACAGTCAATATACAACACATCCTACAGTCAATATACAACACGTCCTACAGTCAATATACAACACATACTAAAGTCAATATACAACACGTCCTACAGTCAATATACAACACGTCCTACAGTCAATATACAACACATCCTACAGTCAATATACAACACGTCCCTACAGTCAATATACAACACATCCTACAGTCAACATACAACACATCCTACAGTCAATATACAACAGATCTATGGACAACACATCCTACAGTCAATATACAACAGATCTATGGACAACACACATCCTATAGTCAATATACAACAGATCTATGGACAACACATCCTACAGTCAATATACAACACATCCTACAGTCAACATACAACACATCCTACAGTCAATATACAACACATCCTACAGTCAATATACAACACATCCTACAGTCAATATACAACAGATCTATGGACAACACATCCTACAGTCAATATACATCAGATCTATGGACAACACACATCCTATAGTCAATATACAACAGATCTATGGACAACACATCCTATAGTCAATATTCAACAGATCTATGGACAACACATCCTACAGTCAATATACAACACATCCTACAGTCAATATACAACACATCCTACAGTCAATATACAACACATCCTACAGTCAATATACAACACATCCTATAGTCAATATACAACAGGATCTATGGACAACACATCCTACAGTCAATATACAACACATCCTACAGTCAATATACAACACATCCTACAGTCAATATACAACACATCCTACAGTCAATATACAACACATCCTATAGTCAATATACAACAGATCTATGGACAACACATCCTACAGTCAATATACAACAGATCTATGGACAACACATCCTACAGTCAATATACAACACATCCTACAGTCAATATACAACATGTCCTACAGTCAATATACAACACGTCCTACAGTCAATATACAACACGTCCTACAGTCAATATACAACACGTCCTACAGTCAATATACAACACATCCTACAGTCAACATACAACACATCCTACAGTCAATATACAACACATCCTACAGTCAATATACAACAGATCTATGGACAGCACATCCTACAGTCAATATACAACAGATCTATGGACAACACATCCTACAGTCAATATACAACAGATCTATGGACAACACACATCCTATAGTCAATATACAACAGATCTATGGACAACACATCCTATAGTCAATATTCAACAGATCTATGGACAACACATCCTACAGTCAATATACAACAGATCTATGGACAACACATCCTACAGTCAATATACAACAGATCTATGGACAACACATCCTATAGTCAATATACAACAGATCTATGGACAACACATCCTACAGTCAATATACAACAGATCTATGGACAACACATCCTACAGTCAATACACAACAGATCTATGGACAACACATCCTACAGTCAATATACAACAGATCTATGGACAACACATCCTACAGTCAATATACAACAGATCTATGGACAACACACATCCTATAGTCAATATACAACAGATCTATGGACAACACATCCTACAGTCAATATACAACACATCCTACAGTCAATACACAACAGATCTATGGACAACACATCCTACAGTCAATATACAACAGATCTATGGACAACACATCCTACAGTCAATATACAACAGATCTATGGACAACACACATCCTATAGTCAATATACAACAGATCTATGGACAACACATCCTACAGTCAATATACAACAGATCTATGGACAACACATCCTACAGTCAATATACAACAGATCTATGGACAACAGATCTATGGACAACACATCCTACAGTCAATATACAACAGATCTATGGACAACACATCCTACAGTCAATATACAACACATCCTACAGTCAATATACAACACGTCCTACAGTCAATATACAACACATCCTACAGTCAATATACAACACGTCCTACAGTCAATATACAACACATCCTAAAGTCAATATACAACACGTCCTACAGTCAATATACAACACGTCCTACAGTCAATATACAACACATCCTACAGTCAATATACAACACGTCCTACAGTCAATATACAACACATCCTACAGTCAACATACAACACATCCTACAGTCAATATACAACAGATCTATGGACAACACATCCTACAGTCAATATACAACAGATCTATGGACAACACACATCCTATAGTCAATATACAACAGATCTATGGACAACACATCCTACAGTCAATATACAACACATCTTACAGTCAACATACAACACATCCTACAGTCAATATACAACACATCCTACGGTCAATATACAACACATCCTATAGTCAATATACAACAGGATCTATGGACAACACATCCTACAGTCAATATACAACACATCCTACAGTCAATATACAACACATCCTACAGTCAATATACAACACATCCTACAGTCAATATACAACACATCCTATAGTCAATATACAACAGATCTATGGACAACACATCCTACAGTCAATATACAACAGATCTATGGACAACACATCCTACAGTCAATATACAACACATCCTACAGTCAATATACAACATGTCCTACAGTCAATATACAACACGTCCTACAGTCAATATACAACACGTCCTACAGTCAATATACAACACGTCCTACAGTCAATATACAACACATCCTACAGTCAACATACAACACATCCTACAGTCAATATACAACACATCCTACAGTCAATATACAACAGATCTATGGACAGCACATCCTACAGTCAATATACAACAGATCTATGGACAACACATCCTACAGTCAATATACAACAGATCTATGGACAACACATCCTATAGTCAATATACAACAGATCTATGGACAACACATCCTACAGTCAATATACAACAGATCTATGGACAACACATCCTACAGTCAATACACAACAGATCTATGGACAACACATCCTACAGTCAATATACAACAGATCTATGGACAACACATCCTACAGTCAATATACAACAGATCTATGGACAACACACATCCTATAGTCAATATACAACAGATCTATGGACAACACATCCTACAGTCAATATACAACACATCCTACAGTCAATACACAACAGATCTATGGACAACACATCCTACAGTCAATATACAACAGATCTATGGACAACACATCCTACAGTCAATATACAACAGATCTATGGACAACACACATCCTATAGTCAATATACAACAGATCTATGGACAACACATCCTACAGTCAATATACAACAGATCTATGGACAACACATCCTACAGTCAATATACAACAGATCTATGGACAACAGATCTATGGACAACACATCCTACAGTCAATATACAACAGATCTATGGACAACACATCCTACAGTCAATATACAACACATCCTACAGTCAATATACAACACGTCCTACAGTCAATATACAACACATCCTACAGTCAATATACAACACGTCCTACAGTCAATATACAACACATCCTAAAGTCAATATACAACACGTCCTACAGTCAATATACAACACGTCCTACAGTCAATATACAACACATCCTACAGTCAATATACAACACGTCCTACAGTCAATATACAACACATCCTACAGTCAACATACAACACATCCTACAGTCAATATACAACAGATCTATGGACAACACATCCTACAGTCAATATACAACAGATCTATGGACAACACACATCCTATAGTCAATATACAACAGATCTATGGACAACACATCCCTACAGTCAATATACAACACATCTTACAGTCAACATACAACACATCCTACAGTCAATATACAACACATCCTACAGTCAATATACAACACATCCTATAGTCAATATACAACAGGATCTATGGACAACACATCCTACAGTCAATATACAACACATACTACAGTCAATATACAACACATCCTACAGTCAATATACAACACATCCTACAGTCAATATACAACACATCCTATAGTCAATATACAACAGATCTATGGACAACACATCCTACAGTCAATATACAACAGATCTATGGACAACACATCCTACAGTCAATATACAACACATCCTACAGTCAATATACAACATGTCCTACAGTCAATATACAACACGTCCTACAGTCAATATACAACACGTCCTACAGTCAATATACAACACGTCCTACAGTCAATATACAACACATCCTACAGTCAACATACAACACATCCTACAGTCAATATACAACACATCCTACAGTCAATATACAACAGATCTATGGACAGCACATCCTACAGTCAATATACAACAGATCTATGGACAACACATCCTACAGTCAATATACAACAGATCTATGGACAACACACATCCTATAGTCAATATACAACAGATCTATGGACAACACATCCTATAGTCAATATTCAACAGATCTATGGACAACACATCCTACAGTCAATATACAACAGATCTATGGACAACACATCCTACAGTCAATATACAACAGATCTATGGACAACACATCCTATAGTCAATATACAACAGATCTATGGACAACACATCCTACAGTCAATATACAACAGATCTATGGACAACAGATCCTACAGTCAATATACAACACATCCTACAGTCAATATACAACATGTCCTACAGTCAATATACAACACGTCCTACAGTCAATATACAACACGTCCTACAGTCAATATACAACACGTCCTACAGTCAATATACAACACATCCTACAGTCAACATACAACACATCCTACAGTCAATATACAACACATCCTACAGTCAATATACAACAGATCTATGGACAGCACATCCTACAGTCAATATACAACAGATCTATGGACAACACATCCTACAGTCAATATACAACAGATCTATGGACAACACATCCTACAGTCAATATACAACAGATCTATGGACAACACATCCTATAGTCAATATACAACAGATCTATGGACAACACATCCTACAGTCAATATACAACAGATCTATGGACAACACATCCTACAGTCAATATACAACACGTCCTACAGTCAATACACAACAGATCTATGGACAACACATCCTACAGTCAATATACAACAGATCTATGGACAACACATCCTACAGTCAATATACAACAGATCTATGGACATCACACATCCTATAGTCAATATACAACAGATCTATGGACAACACATCCTACAGTCAATATACAACACATCCTACAGTCAATACACAACAGATCTATGGACAACACATCCTACAGTCAATATACAACAGATCTATGGACAACACATCCTACAGTCAATATACAACAGATCTATGGACAACACACATCCTACAGTCAATATACAACAGATCTATGGACAACACACATCCTATAGTCAATATACAACAGATCTATGGACAACACATCCTACAGTCAATATACAACAGATCTATGGACAACACATCCTACAGTCAATATACAACAGATCTATGGACAACAGATCTATGGACAACACATCCTACAGTCAATATACAACAGATATATGGACAACACATCCTACAGTCAATATACAACACATCCTACAGTCAATATACAACACGTCCTACAGTCAATATACAACACATCCTACAGTCAATATACAACACGTCCTACAGTCAATATACAACACATACTAAAGTCAATATACAACACGTCCTACAGTCAATATACAACACGTCCTACAGTCAATATACAACACATCCTACAGTCAATATACAACACGTCCTACAGTCAATATACAACACATCCTACAGTCAACATACAACACATCCTACAGTCAATATACAACAGATCTATGGACAACACATCCTACAGTCAATATACAACAGATCTATGGACAACACACATCCTATAGTCAATATACAACAGATCTATGGACAACACATCCTATAGTCAATATTCAACAGATCTATGGACAACACATCCTACAGTCAATATACAACACATCCTACAGTCAATATACAACACATCCTACAGTCAATATACAACACATCCTACAGTCAATATACAACACATCCTATAGTCAATATACAACAGGATCTATGGACAACACATCCTACAGTCAATATACAACACATCCTACAGTCAATATACAACACATCCTACAGTCAATATACAACACATCCTACAGTCAATATACAACACATCCTATAGTCAATATACAACAGATCTATGGACAACACATCCTACAGTCAATATACAACAGATCTATGGACAACACATCCTACAGTCAATATACAACACATCCTACAGTCAATATACAACATGTCCTACAGTCAATATACAACACGTCCTACAGTCAATATACAACACGTCCTACAGTCAATATACAACACGTCCTACAGTCAATATACAACACATCCTACAGTCAACATACAACACATCCTACAGTCAATATACAACACATCCTACAGTCAATATACAACAGATCTATGGACAACACATCCTACAGTCAATATACAACAGATCTATGGACAACACACATCCTATAGTCAATATACAACAGATCTATGGACAACACATCCTATAGTCAATATTCAACAGATCTATGGACAACACATCCTACAGTCAATATACAACAGATCTATGGACAACACATCCTACAGTCAATATACAACAGATCTATGGACAACACATCCTATAGTCAATATACAACAGATCTATGGACAACACATCCTACAGTCAATATACAACAGATCTATGGACAACACATCCTACAGTCAATATACAACACATCCTACAGTCAATACACAACAGATCTATGGACAACACATCCTACAGTCAATATACAACAGATCTATGGACAACACATCCTACAGTCAATATACAACAGATCTATGGACAACACACATCCTATAGTCAATATACAACAGATCTATGGACAACACATCCTACAGTCAATATACAACACATCCTACAGTCAATACACAACAGATCTATGGACAACACATCCTACAGTCAATATACAACAGATCTATGGACAACACATCCTACAGTCAATATACAACAGATCTATGGACAACACACATCCTATAGTCAATATACAACAGATCTATGGACAACACATCCTACAGTCAATATACAACAGATCTATGGACAACACATCCTACAGTCAATATACAACAGATCTATGGACAACAGATCTATGGACAACACATCCTACAGTCAATATACAACAGATCTATGGACAACACATCCTACAGTCAATATACAACACATCCTACAGTCAATATACAACACGTCCTACAGTCAATATACAACACATCCTACAGTCAATATACAACACGTCCTACAGTCAATATACAACACATCCTAAAGTCAATATACAACACGTCCTACAGTCAATATACAACACGTCCTACAGTCAATATACAACACATCCTACAGTCAATATACAACACGTCCTACAGTCAATATACAACACATCCTACAGTCAACATACAACACATCCTACAGTCAATATACAACAGATCTATGGACAACACATCCTACAGTCAATATACAACAGATCTATGGACAACACACATCCTATAGTCAATATACAACAGATCTATGGACAACACATCCTACAGTCAATATACAACACATCTTACAGTCAACATACAACACATCCTACAGTCAATATACAACACATCCTACAGTCAATATACAACACATCCTACAGTCAATATACAACAGATCTATGGACAACACATCCTACAGTCAATATACAACAGATCTATGGACAACACACATCCTATAGTCAATATACAACAGATCTATGGACAACACATCCTATAGTCAATATTCAACAGATCTATGGACAACACATCCTACAGTCAATATACAACACATCCTACAGTCAATATACAACACATCCTACAGTCAATATACAACACATCCTACAGTCAATATACAACACATCCTACAGTCAATATACAACACATCCTACAGTCAATATACAACAGATCTATGGACAACACATCCTACAGTCAATATACAACAGATCTATGGACAACACATCCTACAGTCAATATACAACAGATCTATGGACAACACATCCTATAGTCAATATACAACAGATCTATGGACAACACATCCTACAGTCAATATACAACAGATCTATGGACAACACATCCTACAGTCAATATACAACACATCCTACAGTCAATATACAACACATCCTACAGTCAATATACAACACGTCCTACAGTCAATATACAACACATCCTACAGTCAACATACAACACATCCTACAGTCAATATACAACAGATCTATGGACAACACACATCCTATAGTCAATATACAACAGATCTATGGACAACACATCCTACAGTCAATATACAACACATCTTACAGTCAACATACAACACATCCTACAGTCAATATACAACACATCCTACAGTCAATATACAAAGTACGCCTACAGTCAATATACAACACATCCTAAAGTCAATATACAACACGTCCTACAGTCAATATACAACACGTCCTACAGTCAATATACAACACATCCTACAGTCAATATACAACACGTCCTACAGTCAATATACAACACATCCTACAGTCAACATACAACACATCCTACAGTCAATATACAACAGATCTATGGACAACACATCCTACAGTCAATATACAACAGATCTATGGACAACACACATCCTATAGTCAATATACAACAGATCTATGGACAACACATCCTACAGTCAATATACAACACAACTTACAGTCAACATACAACACATCCTACAGTCAATATACAACACATCCTACAGTCAATATACAACACATCCTATAGTCAATATACAACAGGATCTATGGACAACACATCCTACAGTCAATATACAACACATCCTACAGTCAATATACAACACATCCTACAGTCAATATACAACACATCCTACAGTCAATATACAACACATCCTATAGTCAATATACAACAGATCTATGGACAACACATCCTACAGTCAATATACAACAGATCTATGGACAACACATCCTACAGTCAATATACAACACATCCTACAGTCAATATACAACATGTCCTACAGTCAATATACAACACGCCCTACAGTCAATATACAACACGTCAGTCTACAGTCAATATACAACACGTCCTACAGTCAATATACAACACATCCTACAGTCAACATACAACACATCCTACAGTCAATATACAACACATCCTACAGTCAATATACAACAGATCTATGGACAGCACATCCTACAGTCAATATACAACAGATCTATGGACAACACATCCTACAGTCAATATACAACAGATCTATGGACAACACATCCTATAGTCAATATACAACAGATCTATGGACAACACATCCTACAGTCAATATACAACAGATCTATGGACAACACATCCTACAGTCAATACACAACAGATCTATGGACAACACATCCTACAGTCAATATACAACAGATCTATGGACAACACATCCTACAGTCAATATACAACAGATCTATGGACAACACACATCCTATAGTCAATATACAACAGATCTATGGACAACACATCCTACAGTCAATATACAACACATCCTACAGTCAATACACAACAGATCTATGGACAACACATCCCACAGTCAATATACAACAGATCTATGGACAACACATCCTACAGTCAATATACAACAGATCTATGGACAACACACATCCTATAGTCAATATACAACAGATCTATGGACAACACATCCTACAGTCAATATACAACAGATCTATGGACAACACATCCTACAGTCAATATACAACAGATCTATGGACAACAGATCTATGGACAACACATCCTACAGTCAATATACAACAGATCTATGGACAACACATCCTACAGTCAATATACAACACATCCTACAGTCAATATACAACACGTCCTACAGTCAATATACAACACATCCTACAGTCAATATACAACACGTCCTACAGTCAATATACAACACATCCTAAAGTCAATATACAACACGTCCTACAGTCAATATACAACACGTCCTACAGTCAATATACAACACATCCTACAGTCAATATACAACACGTCCTACAGTCAATATACAACACATCCTACAGTCAACATACAACACATCCTACAGTCAATATACAACAGATCTATGGACAACACATCCTACAGTCAATATACAACAGATCTATGGACAAACACATCCTATAGTCAATATACAACAGATCTATGGACAACACATCCTACAGTCAATATACAACACATCTTACAGTCAACATACAACACATCCTACAGTCAATATACAACACATCCTACAGTCATTATACAACACATCCTATAGTCAATATACAACAGGATCTATGGACAACACATCCTACAGTCAATATACAACACATCCTACAGTCAATATACAACACATCCTACAGTCAATATACAACACATCCTACAGTCAATATACAACACATCCTATAGTCAATATACAACAGATCTATGGACAACACATCCTACAGTCAATATACAACACATCCTACAGTCAATACACAACAGATCTATGGACAACACATCCTACAGTCAATATACAACAGATCTATGGACAACACATCCTACAGTCAATATACAACAGATCTATGGACAACACACATCCTATAGTCAATATACAACAGATCTATGGACAACACATCCTACAGTCAATATACAACAGATCTATGGACAACACATCCTACAGTCAATATACAACAGATCTATGGACAACAGATCTATGGACAACACATCCTACAGTCAATATACAACAGATCTATGGACAACACATCCTACAGTCAATATACAACACATCCTACAGTCAATATACAACACGTCCTACAGTCAATATACAAACATCCTACAGTCAATATACAACACGTCCTACAGTCAATATACAACACATCCTAAAGTCAATATACAACACGTCCCTACAGTCAATATACAACACGTGCCCTACAGTCAATATACAACACATCCTACAGTCAATATACAACACGTCCTACAGTCAATATACAACACATCCTACAGTCAACATACAACACATCCTACAGTCAATATACAACAGATCTATGGACAACACATCCCTACAGTCAATATACAACAGATCTATGGACAAACACACATCCTATAGTCAATATACAACAGATCTATGGACAACACATCCTACAGTCAATATACAACACATCTTACAGTCAACATACAACACATCCTACAGTCAATATACAACACATCCTACAGTCATTATGCAACCATCCTATAGTCAATATACAACAGGATCTATGGACAACACATCCTACAGTCAATATACAACACATCCTACAGTCAATATACAACACATCCTACAGTCAATATACAACACATCCTACAGTCAATATACAACACATCCTATAGTCAATATACAACAGATCTATGGACAACACATCCTACAGTCAATATACAACAGATCTATGGACAACACATCCTACAGTCAATATACAACACATCCTACAGTCAATATACAACATGTCCTACAGTCAATATACAACACGTCCTACAGTCAATATACAACACGTCCTACAGTCAATATACAACACGTCCTACAGTCAATATACAACACATCCTACAGTCAACATACAACACATCCTACAGTCAATATACAACACATCCTACAGTCAATATACAACAGATCTATGGACAGCACATCCTACAGTCAATATACAACAGATCTATGGACAACACATCCTACAGTCAATATACAACAGATCTATGGACAAAACACATCCTATAGTCAATATACAACAGATCTATGGACAACACATCCTATAGTCAATATTCAACAGATCTATGGACAACACATCCTACAGTCAATATACAACAGATCTATGGACAACACATCCTACAGTCAATATACAACAGATCTATGGACAACACATCCTATAGTCAGTATACAACAGATCTATGGACAAACATCCTACAGTCAATATACAACAGATCTATGGACAACAGATCCTACAGTCAATATACAACACATCCTACAGTCAATATACAACATGTCCTACAGTCAATATACAACACGTCCTACAGTCAATATACAACACGTCCTACAGTCAATATACAACACGTCCTACAGTCAATATACAACACATCCTACAGTCAACATACAACACATCCTACAGTCAATATACAACACATCCTACAGTCAATATACAACAGATCTATGGACAGCACATCCTACAGTCAATATACAACAGATCTATGGACAACACATCCTACAGTCAATATACAACAGATCTATGGACAACACATCCTACAGTCAATATACAACAGATCTATGGACAACACATCCTATAGTCAATATACAACAGATCTATGGACAACACATCCTACAGTCAATATACAACAGATCTATGGACAACACATCCTACAGTCAATATACAACACGTCCTACAGTCAATACACAACAGATCTATGGACAACACATCCTACAGTCAATATACAACAGATCTATGGACAACACATCCTACAGTCAATATACAACAGATCTATGGACATCACACATCCTATAGTCAATATACAACAGATCTATGGACAACACATCCTACAGTCAATATACAACACATCCTACAGTCAATACACAACAGATCTATGGACAAACACATCCTACAGTCAATATACAACAGATCTATGGACAACACATCCTACAGTCAATATACAACAGATCTATGGACAACACACATCCTACAGTCAATATACAACAGATCTATGGACAACACACATCCTATAGTCAATATACAACAGATCTATGGACAACACATCCTACAGTCAATATACAACAGATCTATGGACAAACACATCCTACAGTCAATATACAACAGATCTATGGACAACAGATCTATGGACAACACATCCTACAGTCAATATACAACAGATATATGGACAACACATCCTACAGTCAATATACAACACATCCTACAGTCAATATACACAGCTCCTACAGTCAATATACAACACATCCTACAGTCAATATACAACACGATCTACAGTCAATACACAACATACTAAAGTCAATATACAACACGTCCTACAGTCAATATACAACACGTCCTACAGTCAATATACAACACATCCTACAGTCAATATACAACACGTCCTACAGTCAATATACAACACATCCTACAGTCAACATACAACACATCCTACAGTCAATATACAACAGATCTATGGACAACACATCCTACAGTCAATATACAACAGATCTATGGACAACACACATCCTATAGTCAATATACAACAGATCTATGGACAACACATCCTATAGTCAATATTCAACAGATCTATGGACAACACATCCTACAGTCAATATACAACACATCCTACAGTCAATATACAACACATCCTACAGTCAATATACAACACATCCTACAGTCAATATACAACACATCCTATAGTCAATATACAACAGGATCTATGGACAACACATCCTACAGTCAATATACAACACATCCTACAGTCAATATACAACACATCCTACAGTCAATATACAACACATCCTACAGTCAATATACAACACATCCTATAGTCAATATACAACAGATCTATGGACAACACATCCTACAGTCAATATACAACAGATCTATGGACAACACATCCTACAGTCAATATACAACACATCCTACAGTCAATATACAACATGTCCTACAGTCAATATACAACACGTCCTACAGTCAATATACAACACGTCCTACAGTCAATATACAACACGTCCTACAGTCAATATACAACACATCCTACAGTCAACATACAACACATCCTACAGTCAATATACAACACATCCTACAGTCAATATACAACAGATCTATGGACAGCACATCCTACAGTCAATATACAACAGATATATGGACAACACATCCTACAGTCAATATACAACAGATCTATGGACAACACACATCCTATAGTCAATATACAACAGATCTATGGACAACACATCCTATAGTCAATATTCAACAGATCTATGGACAACACATCCTACAGTCAATATACAACAGATCTATGGACAACACATCCTACAGTCAATATACAACAGATCTATGGACAACACATCCTATAGTCAATATACAACAGATCTATGGACAACACATCCTACAGTCAATATACAACAGATCTATGGACAACACATCCTACAGTCAATATACAACACATCCTACAGTCAATACACAACAGATCTATGGACAACACATCCTACAGTCAATATACAACAGATCTATGGACAACACATCCTACAGTCAATATACAACAGATCTATGGACAACACACATCCTATAGTCAATATACAACAGATCTATGGACAACACATCCTACAGTCAATATACAACACATCCTACAGTCAATACACAACAGATCTATGGACAACACATCCTACAGTCAATATACAACAGATCTATGGACAACACATCCTACAGTCAATATACAACAGATCTATGGACAACACACATCCTATAGTCAATATACAACAGATCTATGGACAACACATCCTACAGTCAATATACAACAGATCTATGGACAACACATCCTACAGTCAATATACAACAGATCTATGGACAACAGATCTATGGACAACACATCCTACAGTCAATATACAACAGATCTATGGACAACACATCCTACAGTCAATATACAACACATCCTACAGTCAATATACAACACGTCCTACAGTCAATATACAACACATCCTACAGTCAATATACAACACGTCCTACAGTCAATATACAACACATCCTAAAGTCAATATACAACACGTCCTACAGTCAATATACAACACGTCCTACAGTCAATATACAACACATCCTACAGTCAATATACAACACGTCCTACAGTCAATATACAACACATCCTACAGTCAACATACAACACATCCTACAGTCAATATACAACAGATCTATGGACAACACATCCTACAGTCAATATACAACAGATCTATGGACAACACACATCCTATAGTCAATATACAACAGATCTATGGACAACACATCCTACAGTCAATATACAACACATCTTACAGTCAACATACAACACATCCTACAGTCAATATACAACACATCCTACAGTCAATATACAACACATCCTACAGTCAATATACAACAGATCTATGGACAACACATCCTACAGTCAATATACAACAGATCTATGGACAACACACATCCTATAGTCAATATACAACAGATCTATGGACAACACATCCTATAGTCAATATTCAACAGATCTATGGACAACACATCCTACAGTCAATATACAACACATCCTACAGTCAATATACAACACATCCTACAGTCAATATACAACACATCCTACAGTCAATATACAACACATCCTACAGTCAATATACAACACATCCTACAGTCAATATACAACAGATCTATGGACAACACATCCTACAGTCAATATACAACAGATCTATGGACAACACATCCTACAGTCAATATACAACAGATCTATGGACAACACATCCTATAGTCAATATACAACAGATCTATGGACAACACATCCTACAGTCAATATACAACAGATCTATGGACAACACATCCTACAGTCAATATACAACACATCCTACAGTCAATATACAACACATCCTACAGTCAATATACAACACGTCCTACAGTCAATATACAACACATCCTACAGTCAACATACAACACATCCTACAGTCAATATACAACAGATCTATGGACAACACATCCTACAGTCAATATACAACAGATCTATGGACAACACACATCCTATAGTCAATATACAACAGATCTATGGACAACACATCCTACAGTCAATATACAACAGATCTATGGACAACACATCCTACAGTCAATATACAACAGATCTATGGACAACACATCCTACAGTCAATATACAACAGATCTATGGACAACACATCCTACAGTCAATATACAACACATCCTACAGTCAATACACAACAGATCTATGGACAACACATCCTACAGTCAATATACAACAGATCTATGGACAACACATCCTACAGTCAATATACAACAGATCTATGGACAACACACATCCTACAGTCAATATACAACAGATCTATGGACAACACACATCCTATAGTCAATATACAACAGATCTATGGACAACACATCCTACAGTCAATATACAACAGATCTATGGACAACACATCCTACAGTCAATATACAACAGATCTATGGACAACAGATCTATGGACAACACATCCTACAGTCAATATACAACAGATATATGGACAACACATCCTACAGTCAATATACAACACATCCTACAGTCAATATACAACACGTCCTACAGTCAATATACACACACATCCTACAGTCAATATACAACACGTCCTACAGTCAATATACAACACATACTAAAGTCAATATACAACACGTCCACAGTCAATATACAATACGTCCTACAGTCAGACAACAACACATCCTACAGTCAATATACAACACGTCCTACAGTCAATATACAACACATCCTACAGTCAACATACAACACATCCTACAGTCAATATACAACAGATCTATGGACAACACATCCTACAGTCAATATACAACAGATCTATGGACAACACACATCCTATAGTCAATATACAACAGATCTATGGACAACACATCCTACAGTCAATATACAATACATCCTACAGTCAACATACCACATCCTACAGTCAATATACAACACATCCTACAGTCAATATACAACACATCTACAGTCAATATACAACAGATCTATGGACAACACATCCTACAGTCAATATACATCAGATCTATGGACAACACACATCCTATAGTCAATATACAACAGATCTATGGACAACACATCCTATAGTCAATATTCAACAGATCTATGGACAAACACATCCTACAGTCAATATACAACACATCCTACAGTCAATATACAACACATCCTACAGTCAATATACAACACATCCTACAGTCAATATACAACACATCCTATAGTCAATATACAACAGGATCTATGGACAACACATCCTACAGTCAATATACAAAAACACATCCTACAGTCAATATACAACACATCCTACAGTCAATATACAACACATCCTACAGTCAATATACAACACATCCTATAGTCAATATACAACAGATCTATGGACAACACATCCTACAGTCAATATACAACAGATCTATGGACAACACATCCTACAGTCAATATACAACACATCCTGCAGTCAATATACAACATGTCCTACAGTCAATATACAACACGTCCTACAGTCAATATACAACACGTCCTACAGTCAATATACAACACGTCCTACAGTCAATATACAACACATCCTACAGTCAACATACAACACATCCTACAGTCAATATACAACACATCCTACAGTCAATATACAACAGATCTATGGACAGCACATCCTACAGTCAATATACAACAGATCTATGGACAACACATCCTACAGTCAATATACAACAGATCTATGGACAACACACATCCTATAGTCAATATACAACAGATCTATGGACAACACATCCTATAGTCAATATTCAACAGATCTATGGACAACACATCCTACAGTCAATATACAACAGATCTATGGACAACACATCCTACAGTCAATATACAACAGATCTATGGACAACACATCCTATAGTCAATATACAACAGATCTATGCACACATACATCCTACAGTCAATATACAACAGATCTATGGACAACACATCCTACAGTCAATACACAACAGATCTATGGACAACACATCCTACAGTCAATATACAACAGATCTATGGACAACACATCCTACAGTCAATATACAACAGATCTATGGACAACACACATCCTATAGTCAATATACAACAGATCTATGGACAACACATCCTACAGTCAATATACAACACATCCTACAGTCAATACACAACAGATCTATGGACAACACATCCTACAGTCAATATACAACAGATCTATGGACAACACATCCTACAGTCAATATACAACAGATCTATGGACAAACACATCCTATAGTCAATATACAACAGATCTATGGACAACACATCCTACAGTCAATATACAACAGATCTATGGACAACACATCCTACAGTCAATATACAACACATCCCTACAGTCAATATACAACACATCCTACAGTCAATATACAACACGATCAATAGACAACACATCCTACAGTCAACATACAACACATCCTACAGTCAATATACAACAGATCTAGGACAACACATCCTACAGTCAATATACAACAGATCTATGGACAACACACATCCTATAGTCAATTACAACAGATCTATGGACAACACATCCTACAGTCAATATACAACACATCCTACAGTCAACATAACAACACATCCTACAGTCAATATACAACACATCCTACAGTCAATATACAACACATCCTACAGTCAATATACAACAGATCTATGGACAACACATCCTACAGTCAATATACAACAGATCTATGGACAACACACATCCTATAGTCAATATACAACAGATCTATGGACAACACATCCTATAGTCAATATTCAACAGATCTATGGACACACAACACATCCTACAGTCAATATACAACACATCCTACAGTCAATATACAACACATCCTACAGTCAATATACAACACATCCTACAGTCAATATACAACACATCCTACAGTCAATATACAACAGATCTATGGACAACACATCCTACAGTCAATATACAACAGATCTATGGACAACACATCCTACAGTCAATATACAACAGATCTATGGACAACACATCCTATAGTCAATATACAACAGATCTATGGACAACACATCCTACAGTCAATATACAACAGATCTATGGACAACACATCCTACAGTCAATATACAACACATCCTACAGTCAATATACAACATGTCCTACAGTCAATATACAACACGTCCTACAGTCAATATACAACACGTCCTACAGTCAATATACAACAGATCAATATACAACACATCCTACAGTCAACATACAACACTCTAACAACACATCCTACAGTCAATATACAACAGATCTATGGACAGCACATCCTACAGTCAATATACAACAGATCTATGGACAACACATCCTACAGTCAATATACAACAGATCTATGGACAACACATCCTATAGTCAATATACAACAGAACTATGGACAACACATCCTACAGTCAATATACAACAGATCTATGGACAACACATCCTATATAGGCATCTGTTCTATAAGCATCTGTTCTATAAGCATCTGTTCTGTAAGCATCTGTTCTATAGGCATCTGTTCTATAAGCATCTGTTCTATAAGCATCTGTTCTATAGGCATCTGTTCTATAAGCATCTGTTCTATAAGCATCTGTTCTATAAGCATCTGTTCTATAAGCATCTCTTCTATTGACATCTGTTCTATAAGCATCTGTTCTATAAGCATCTGTTCTATAGGCATCTGTTCTATAAACATATGTTCTATAAGCATCTGTTCTATAAGCATCTCTTCTATAAGCATCTGTTCTATAAGCATCTGTTCTATAAGCATCTGTTCTATAAGCATCTGTTCTATATGCATCTGTTCTGTAGGCATCTGTTCTATAGGCATCTGTTCTATAAGCATCTGTTCTATAAGCATCTGTTCAATAAGCATATGTTCTATAAGCATCTGTTCTATAAGCATCTGTTCTATAAGCATCTGTTCTATAAGTATCTGTTCTATAGGCATCTGTTCTATTGGCATCTGTTCTATAAGCATCTGTTCTATAGGCATCTGTTCTATAAGCATCTGTTCTATAAGCATCTGTTCTATAAGTAGGCATCTGTTCTATAAGCATCTGTTCTCAAAGCATATGTTCTATAAGTAGGCATCTGTTTTATAAGCATCTGTTCTATAGGCATCTGTTCTTTAAGCATCTGTTCTATAAGCATCTGTTCTATAAGCATCTGTTCTATAAGCATCTCTTCTATTGGCATCTGTTCTATAAGCTTCTGTTCTATAAGCATCTGTTCTATAAGCATCTCTTCTATTGGCATATGTTCTATAAGCATCTGTTCTATAAGCATCTGTTCTATAAGCATCTGTTCTATAGGCATCTGTTTTATAGGCATCTGTTCTATAGGCATCTGTTCTATAAGCATCTGTTCTATAAGCATCTGTTCTATAAGCATCTGTTCTATAAGCATCTCTTCTATTGGCATCTGTTCTATAAGCTTCTGTTCTATAAGCATCTGTTCTATAAGCATCTCTTCTATTGGCATCTGTTCTATAGGCATCTGTTCTATAAGCATCTCTTCTATAAGCATCTGTTCTATAAGCATCTGTTCTATAGGCATCTGTTCTATAAGCATCTGTTCTATAAGCATCTGTTCTATAGGCATCTGTTCTATAAGCATCTGTTCTATAAGCATCTGTTCTATAAGCATATGATCTATAGGCATCTGTTCTATTGGCATCTGTTCTATAAGCATCTGTTCTATTGGCATCTGTTCTATAAGCATCTGTTCTATAAGCATCTGTTCTATAAGCATCTGTTCTATAAGCATCTGTTATATAGGCATCTGTTCTATAAGCATCTGTTCTATAGGCATATGTTCTATAAGCATCTGTTCTATAAGCATCTGTTCTATAAGCATCTGTTCTATAAGCATCTGTTCTATAAGCATATCTTCTATTGGCATCTGTTCTATAAGCATCTGTTCTATAAGCATCTGTTCTGTTCTATAAGCATCTGTTTTATAAGCATCTCTTCTATTGGCATCTGTTCTATAAGCATCTGTTCTATAGACATCTGTTCTATAAGCATCTGTTCTATAGGCATCTGTTCTATAGACATCTGTTCTATAAGCATCTGTTCTATTGGCATCTGTTCTATAGGCATCTGTTCTATAAGCATCTGTTCTATAAGCATATCTTCTATTGGCATCTGTTCTATAAGCATCTGTTCTATAAGCATCTGTTCTATATGCATCTGTTCTATAAACATCTGTTCTATAAGCATCTGTTCTATAAGTAGGCATCTGTTCTATAAGCATCTGTTCTCTAAGCATATGTTCTATAAGTAGGCATCTGTTTTATAAGCATCTGTTCTATAACATCTGTTCTATAGACATCTGTTCTATAGGCATCTGTTCTATAGGCATCATTTATATAAGCATCTGTTCTATAAGCATCTGTTCTATAAGCATCTGTTCTGTAAGAATCTGTTCTATAAGCATATGTTCTATAAGCATATGTTCTATAGGCATCTGTTCTATAGGCATCTGTTCTATAAGCATCTGTTCTATAAGCATCTGTTCTATAAGCATCTCTTCTATTGGCATCTGTTCTATAAGCATCTGTTCTATAAGCATCTGTTCTATAAGCATCTGTTCTATAAGCATCTGTTCTATAGGCATCTGTTCTATAAGCATCTGTTCTATAAGCATCTGTTCTATAAGCATATGTTCTATAGGCATCTGTTCTATAGGCATCTGTTCTATAAGCATCTGTTCTATAAGCATCTGTTCTATAAGCATCTCTTCTATTGGCATCTGTTCTATAAGCATCTGTTCTATAAGCATCTGTTCTATAAGCATCTCTTCTATTGTTATCTGTTCTATAAGCTTCTGTTCTATAAGCATCTGTTCTATAAGCATCTGTTCTATAAGCTTCTGTTCTATAGGCATCTGTTCTATAAGCATCTGTTCTATAAGCATCTGTTCTATAGGCATCTGTTCTGTAGGCATCTGTTATTTAAGCATCTGTTCTATAGGCATCTGTTCTATAAGCATCTGTTCTATAAGCATCTGTTCTATAAGCATCTGTTCTATAAGCATCTGTTCTATAAGCATCTGTTCTATAAGTAGGCATCTGTTCTATAAGCATCTGTTCTCTAAGCATATGTTCTATAAGTAGGCATCTGTTTTATAAGCATCTGTTCTATAACATCTGTTCTATAGACATCTGTTCTATAGGCATCTGTTCTATAGGCATCTGTTATATAAGCATCTGTTCTATAAGCATCTGTTCTATAAGCATCTGTTCTGTAAGCATCTGTTCTATAAGCATCTGTTCTATAGGCATCTGTTCTTTAAGCATCTGTTCTATAAGCATCTGTTCTATAAGCATCTCTTCTATTGGCATCTGTTCTATAAGCTTCTGTTCTATAAGCATCTGTTCTATAAGCATCTCTTCTATTGGCATATGTTCTATAAGCATCTGTTCTATAAGCATCTGTTCTATAAGCATCTGTTCTATAGGCATCTGTTTTATAGGCATCTGTTCTATAGGCATCTGTTCTATAAGCATCTCTTCTATAAGCATCTGTTCTATAAGCATCTGTTCTATAGGCATCTGTTCTATAAGCATCTGTTCTATAAGCATCTGTTCTATAGGCATCTGTTCTATAAGCATCTGTTCTATAAGCATATGTTCTATAGGCATCTGTTCTATTGGCATCTGTTCTATAAGCATCTGTTCTATTGGCATCTGTTCTATAAGCATCTGTTCTATAAGCATCTGTTCTATAAGCATTTGTTCTATAAGCATCTGTTCTATAAGCATCTGTTCTATAAGCATCTGTTCTATAGGCATCTGTTCTATAAGCATCTGTTCTATAGGCATATGTTCTATAAGCATCTGTTCTATAAGCATCTGTTCTATAAGCATCTGTTCTATATGCATATATTCTATTGGCATCTGTTCTATAAGCATCTGTTCTAAAAGCATCTGTTCTGTTCTATAAGCATCTGTTTTATAAGCATCTGTTCTATTGGCATCTGTTCTATAGGCATCTGTTCTATAGGCATCTGTTCTATAAACATCTGTTCTATAAGCATCTGTTCTATAAGCATCTGTTCTATAGGCATCTGTTCTATAGACATCTGTTCTATAAGCATATCTTCTATTGGCATCTGTTCTATAAGCATCTGTTCTATAAGCATATGTTCTATATGCATCTGTTCTATAAGCATCTGTTCTATAAGCATCTGTTCTATAAGTAGGCATCTGTTCTATAAGCATATGTTCTATAAGTAGGCATCTGTTTTATAAGCATCTGTTCTATAACATCTGTTCTATAGACATCTGTTCTATAGGCATCTGTTCTATAGGCATCTTTTATATAAGCATCTGTTCTATAAGCATCTGTTCTATAAGCATCTGTTCTGTAAGCATCTGTTCTATAAGCATATGTTCTATAAGCATCTGTTCTATAGGCATCTGTTCTATAGGCATCTGTTCTATAAGCATCTGTTCTATAAGCTTCTGTTCTATAAGCATCTGTCCTATAAGCATCTCTTCTATTGGCATCTGTTCTATAAGCATCTGTTCTATAAGCATCTGTTCTATAGGCATCTGTTCTATAAGCATCTGTTCTATAAGCATCTGTTCTATAAGCATATGTTCTATAAGCATCTCTTCTATTGGCATCTGTTCTATAAGCTTCTGTTCTATAAGCATCTGTTCTATAAGCTTCTGTTCTATAGGCATCTGTTCTATAAGCATCTGTTCTATAAGCATCTGTTCTATAGGCATCTGTTCTATACGCATCTGTTCTATAACATCTGTTCTATAAGCATATGATCTATAGGCATCTGTTCTATAGGCATCTGTTCTATAGGCATCTGTTATTTAAGCATCTGTTCTATAGGCATCTGTTCTATAAGCATCTGTTCTATAAGCATCTGTTCTATAAGCATCTGTTCTATAAGCATCTGTTCTATAAGTAGGCATCTGTTCTATAAGCATCTGTTCTCTAAGCATATGTTCTATAAGTAGGCATCTGTTTTATAAGCATCTGTTCTATAAGCATCTGTTCTATAAGCATCTGTTCTATAGGCATCTGTTCTTTAAGCATCTGTTCTATAAGCATCTGTTCTATAAGCATCTGTTCTATAAGCATCTCTTCTATTGGCATCTGTTCTATAAGCTTCTGTTCTATAAGCATCTGTTCTATAAGCATCTGTTCTATAAGCATCTCTTCTATTGGCATATGTTCTATAAGCATCTGTTCTATAAGCATCTGTTCTATAGGCATCTGTTCTATAAGCATCTGTTCTATAGGCATCTGTTCTATAAGCATCTGTTCTATAAGCATCTGTTATATAGGCATCTGTTCTATAAGCATCTGTTCTATAGGCATATGTTCTATAAGCATCTGTTCTATAGGCATCTGTTCTATAAGCATCTGTTTTATAAGCATCTCTTCTATTGGCATCTGTTCTATAAGCATCTGTTCTATAGACATCTGTTCTATAAGCATCTGTTCTATAGGCATATGTTCTATAAGCATCTGTTCTATAGGCATCTGTTCTATAAGCATCTGTTCTATTAGCATCTGTTCTATAAGCATCTGTTCTATAGGCATCTGATCTATAGGCATCTGTTCTATAAGCATCTGTTTTATAAGCATCTGTTCTATAAGCATCTGTTCTATAGGCATCTGTTCTATAGGCATCTGTTCTTTAAGCATCTGTTCTATAAGCATCTGTTCTATAAGCATCTGTTCTATAAGCATCTCTTCTATTGGCATCTGTTCTATAAGCTTCTGTTCTATAAGCATCTGTTCTATAAGCATCTCTTCTATTGGCATATGTTCTATAAGCATCTGTTCTATAAGCATCTGTTCTACAAGCATCTGTTCTATAGGCATCTGTTTTATAGGCATCTGTTCTATAGGCATCTGTTCTATAAGCATCTCTTCTATAAGCATCTGTTCTATAAGCATCTGTTCTATAGGCATCTGTTCTATAAGCATCTGTTCTATAAGCATCTGTTCTATAGGCATCTGTTCTATAAGCATCTGTTCTATAAGCATATGTTCTATAGGCATCTGTTCTATTGGCATCTGTTCTATAAGCATCTGTTCTATTGGCATCTGTTCTATAAGCATCTGTTCTATAAGCATCTGTTCTATAAGCATCTGTTCTATAAGCATCTGTTCTATAGGCATCTGTTCTATAAGCATCTGTTCTATAGGCATATGTTCTATAAGCATCTGTTCTATAAGCATCTGTTCTATAAGCATCTGTTCTATAAGCATCTGTTCTATAAGCATATCTTCTATTGGCATCTGTTCTATAAGCATCTGTTCTATAAGCATCTGTTCTGTTCTATAAGCATCTGTTTTTATAAGCATCTCTTCTATTGGCATCTGTTCTATACGCATCTGTTCTATAGGCATCTGTTCTATAAACATCTGTTCTATAAGCATCTGTTCTATAAGCATCTGTTCTATAGGCATCTGTTCTATAGACATCTGTTCTATAAGCATATCTTCTATTGGCATCTGTTCTATAAGCATCTGTTCTATAAGCATCTGTTCTATATGCATCTGTTCTATAAACATCTATTCTATAAGCATCTGTTCTATAAGTAGGCATCTGTTCTATAAGCATCTGTTCTCTAAGCATATGTTCTATAAGTAGGCATCTGTTTTATAAGCATCTGTTCTATAACATCTGTTCTATAGACATCTGTTCTATAGGCATCTGTTCTATAGGCATCTTTTATATAAGCATCTGTTCTATAAGCATCTGTTCTATAAGCATCTGTTCTGTAAGAATCTGTTCTATAAGCATATGTTCTATAAGCATCTGTTCTATAGGCATCTGTTCTATAGGCATCTGTTCTATAAGCATCTGTTCTATAAGCTTCTGTTCTATAAGCATCTGTCCTATAAGCATCTCTTCTATTGGCATCTGTTCTATAAGCATCTGTTCTATAAGCATCTGTTCTATAAGCATCTCTTCTATTGGCATCTGTTCTATAAGCTTCTGTTCTATAAGCATCTGTTCTATAAGCATCTGTTCTATAAGCTTATGTTCTATAGGCATCTGTTCTATAAGCATCTGTTCTATAAGCATCTGTTCTATAGGCATCTGTTCTGTAGGCATCTGTTATTTAAGCATCTGTTCTATAGGCATCTGTTCTATAAGCATCTGTTCTATAAGCATCTGTTCTATAAGCATCTGTTCTATAAGCATCTGTTCTATAAGTAGGCATCTGTTCTATAAGCATCTGTTCTCTAAGCATATGTTCTATAAGTAGGCATCTGTTTTATAAGCATCTGTTCTATAACATCTGTTCTATAGACATCTGTTCTATAGGCATCTGTTCTATAGGCATCTGTTATATAAGCATCTGTTCTATAAGCATCTGTTCTATAAGCATCTGTTCTGTAAGCATCTGTTCTATAAGCATCTGTTCTATAGGCATCTGTTCTTTAAGCATCTGTTCTATAAGCATCTGTTCTATAAGCATCTGTTCTATAAGCATCTCTTATATTGGCATCTGTTCTATAAGCTTCTGTTCTATAAGCATCTGTTCTATAAGCATCTCTTCTATTGGCATATGTTCTATAAGCATCTGTTCTATAAGCATCTGTTCTATAAGCATCTGTTCTATAAGCATCTGTTTTATAGGCATCTGTTCTATAGGCATCTGTTCTATAAGCATCTCTTCTATAAGCATCTGTTCTATAAGCATCTGTTCTATAAGCATCTGTTCTATAAGCATCTCTTATATTGGCATCTGTTCTATAAGCTTCTGTTCTATAAGCATCTGTTCTATAAGCATCTCTTCTATTGGCATATGTTCTATAAGCATCTGTTCTATAAGCATCTGTTCTATAAGCATCTGTTCTATAGGCATCTGTTCTATAGGCATCTGTTCTATAGGCATCTGTTCTATAAGCATCTGTTCTATAGGCATCTGTTCTATAAACATATGTTCTATAAGCATCTGTTCTATAGGCATCTGTTCTATAGGCATCTGTTCTATAGGCATCTGTTCTATAAGCATCTGTTCTATAGGCATCTGTTCTATAAACATATGTTCTATAAGCATCTCTTCTATTGGCATATGTTCTATAAGCATCTGTTCTATAAGCATCTGTTCTATAAGCATCTGTTCTATAGGCATCTGTTCTATAGGCATCTGTTCTATAGGCATCTGTTCTATAGGCATCTGTTCTATAGGCATCTGTTCTATAAGCATCTGTTCTATAGGCATCTGTTCTATTGGCATCTGTTCTATAAGCATCTGTTCTATTGGCATCTGTTCTATAAGCATCTGTTCTATAAGCATCTGTTCTATATGCATCTGTTCTCTAAGCATCTGTTCTATAAGCATCTGTTCTATAAGCATATGTTCTATACGCATCTGTTCTATAGGCATATCTTCTATTGGCATCTGTTCTATAAGCATCTGTTCTATAAGCATCTGTTCTATAAGCATCTGTTCTATAAGCATATCTTCTATTGGCATCTGTTCTATAAGCATCTGTTCTATAAGCATCTGTTCTATAAGCATCTGTTCTATAGGCATCTGTTCTATAAGCATCTGTTCTATAGGCATATGTTCTATAAGCATCTGTTCTATAAGCATCTGTTCTATAAGCATCTGTTCTATAAGCATCTGTTCTATAAGCATATCTTCTATTGGCATCTGTTCTATAAGCATCTGTTCTAAAAGCATCTGTTCTGTTCTATAAGCATCTGTTTTATAAGCATCTCTTCTATTGGCATCTGTTCTATACGCATCTGTTCTATTGGCATCTGTTCTATAGGCATCTGTTCTATAGGCATCTGTTCTATAAACATCTGTTCTATAAGCATCTGTTCTATAAGCATCTGTTCTATAGGCATCTGTTCTATAGACATCTGTTCTATAAGCATATCTTCTATTGGCATCTGTTCTATAAGCATCTGTTCTATAAGCATATGTTCTATATGCATCTGTTCTATAAGCATCTGTTCTATAAGCATCTGTTCTATAAGTAGGCATCTGTTCTATAAGCATCTGTTCTCTAAGCATATGTTCTATAAGTAGGCATCTGTTCTATAACATCTGTTCTATAGACATCTGTTCTATAGGCATCTGTTCTATAGGCATCTTTTATATAAGCATCTGTTCTATAAGCATCTGTTCTATAAGCATCTGTTCTGTAAGCATCTGTTCTATAAGCATATGTTCTATAAGCATCTGTTCTATAGGCATCTGTTCTATAGGCATCTGTTCTATAAGCATCTGTTCTATAAGCTTCTGTTCTATAAGCATCTGTCCTATAAGCATCTCTTCTATTGGCATCTGTTCTATAAGCATCTGTTCTATAAGCATCTGTTCTATAAGCATCTGTTCTATAAGCATCTCTTCTATTGGCATCTGTTCTATAAGCTTCTGTTCTATAAGCATCTGTTCTATAAGCATCTGTTCTATAAGCTTCTGTTCTATAGGCATCTGTTCTATAAGCATCTGTTCTATAAGCATCTGTTCTATAAGCATCTGTTCTATAAGCATCTGTTCTCTAAGCATATGTTCTATAAGCATCTGTTCTATAGGCATCTGTTCTGTAGGCATCTGTTATTTAAGCATCTGTTCTATAGGCATCTGTTCTATAAGCATTTGTTCTATAAGCATCTGTTCTATAAGCATCTGTTCTATAAGCATCTGTTCTATAAGCATCTGTTCTATAAGTAGGCATCTGTTCTATAAGCATCTGTTCTCTAAGCATATGTTCTATAAGTAGGCATCTGTTTTATAAGCATCTGTTCTATAACATCTGTTCTATAGACATCTGTTATATAGACATCTGTTATATAAGCATCTTTTCTATAAGCATCTGTTCTATAGGCATCTGTTCTATAAGCATCTGTTCTATAGGCATCTGTTCTATAGGCATCTGTTATATAAGCATCTTTTCTATAAGCATCTGTTCTATAAGCATCTGTTCTATAAGCATCTGTTCTATAGGCATCTGTTCTATAGGCATCTGTTCTATAGGCATCTGTTCTATAAGCATCTGTTCTATAGGCATCTGTTCTATAAGCATCTGTTCTATAAGCATCTGTTCTATAAGCATCTGTTCTATAAGCATATCTTCTATTGGCATCTGTTCTATAAGCATCTGTTCTATAAGCATCTGTTCTGTTCTATAAGCATCTGTTCTATACGCATCTCTTCTATAAGCATCTGTTCTATAAGCATCTGTTCTATAGGCATCTGTTCTATAGGCATCTGTTCTATAAGCATCTGTTCTATAAGCATCTGTTCTATACGCATCTCTTCTATAAGCATCTGTTCTATAAGCATCTGTTCTATAGGCATCTGTTCTATAGGCATCTGTTCTATAAGCATCTGTTCTATAGGCATCTGTTCTGTAGGCATCTGTTATTTAAGCATCTGTTCTATAGGCATCTGTTCTATAAGCATCTGTTCTATAAGCATCTGTTCTATAAGCATCTGTTTTATAAGCATCTGTTCTATAAGTAGGCATCTGTTCTATAAGCATCTGTTCTCTAAGCATATGTTCTATAAGTAGGCATCTGTTCTATAAGCATATGTTCTATAGGCATCTGTTTTATAAGCATCTGTTCTATAACATCTGTTCTATAGACATCTGTTATATAGGCATCTGTTCTATTGGCATCTGTTCTATAAGCATCTGTTCTATAAGCATCTGTTCTATAGGCATCTGTTCTATAGGCATCTGTTCTATAGGCATCTGTTCTGTAGGCATCTGTTCTATAAGCATCTGTTCTATAAGCATCTGTTCTATAAGCATATGTTCTATACGCATCTGTTCTATAAGCATCTGTTCTATAGGCATCTGTTCTATAAGCATCTGTTCTATAAGCATCTGTTCTATAGGCATCTGTTCTATAGGCATCTGTTCTATAAGCATCTGTTCTATAAGCATCTGTTCTATAGGCATCTGTTCTATAAGCATCTGTTCTATAGGCATCTGTTCTGTAGGCATCTGTTCTATAAGCATCTGTTCTATAAGCATCTGTTCTATAAGCATATGTTCTATACGCATCTGTTCTATAAGCATCTGTTCTATAGGCATCTGTTCTATAAGCATCTGTTCTATAAACATCTGTTCTATAAGCATCTGTTCTATAAGCATCTCTTCTATAGGCATCTGTTCTGTAGCCGTCTTAAGCATCTGTTCTATAAGCATCTCTTCTATCATTGAGCATAGATGTTCTATAAGCATCTGTTCTATAAGCATCTGTTCTATAAGCATCTGTTCTATAGGCATCTGTTCTATAAGCATCTGTTCTATAAGCATCTGTTCTATAAGGATATGTTCTATAGGCATCTGTTCTATAAGCATCTGTTCTATAGGCATCTGTTCTGTATGTATTTGTTCTTTAGGCAATACAGTTGAATATAGAGCCTGAATAAGCATCTCTACAATACTTCTCACATTCATAATAAAATGATGGACTTCTTCAAGCCAAGTGGAAGGATGCTCTGCCGACCTGACACACATCACAGTTCAGTTAATACACAGTTCCAGGCATAAGGTTAACACTCTGCCGACCTGACACACATCACAGTTCAGTTATACACAGTTCCAGACATTAGGTTAACACTCTGCCGACCTGACACACATCACAGTTCAGGTTATACCCAGTTCCATACATAAGGTTAACACTCTGCCGACCTGACACACATCACAGTTCAGGTTATACCCAGTTCCATACATAAGGTTAACACTCTTAAAGTATTATAATGGATAGAATCTCTATGAATCATTTTTTATGGAAAAGAGAGAAAGGTTATGTGAGGAAACCTCTGTCAGCTTGAGATACATCTCTGGCATTTTTTTCGTTAAATTAAACGGTTCAGCCTTCGTTGACTGTAGGCCACGGTGGTACAAACCTGGAGAGCAGGGTTCTTCAATTCCGGTCCTGGAGGGCCGAAACACTTCTGTTTTTTATTTCTACCTGGTAGTTAATTGCACTCACCTGGTGTCCCGGGTCTGAATTAGCCCCTGATTAGAAGGAGAGGATGAAAAACAGAGGTGTTTTTAGAACCCTGCTGTATAGGGTTAATTTTGTTCGATTTCTTAGCCCATGATGTATTTTCTTTCTTTACCAATAAGTAAACAAGTTTTTGCTGAACTGTAAACAAATGTTTATGTTGTCTAGGGTTTCTGAACCTTTGATAAAAAAATAGAAAAATATTAATATCAGTATGCATTTTTTAAAATATAATCGATTGCATTGACACTTTATTAATAAAGATATGCAGACTTTTTACCATTAAGGAGAAACGATTTAAACTGTACAGATTCAACCATACATGTTCTTTATCGTTAAGAGCCTTTGTGAGAACAACCCTCATGCTGGTCTTCCTGTTGGACTTAACTATTTAGTTTTTCATCAAATCAAATCAAATTTGATTTGTCACATGGGCCGAATACAACAGGTGTAGACCTTACAGTGAAATGCTTACAAGCCCTTAACCAACAATGCAGTTTTAAGAAAGAATACCTTTAAAAAAAAATAAAAAAAAAAGTTACAAATAATTAAAGAGCAGCAGTAAAATAACAGTAGGGAGGCTATATACAGGGGGTACCGGTACCGAGTCAATGTGTAATAACAGTAGGGAGGCTATATACAGGGGGTACCGGTACCGAGTCAATGTGGAAATAACAGTAGGGAGGCTATATACAGGGGGTACCGGTACAGAGTCAATGTGAAATAACAGTAGGGAGGCTATATACAGGGGGTACCGGTACCGAGTCAGTGTGTAATAACAGTAGGGAGGCGATATACAGGGGGTACCGGTACAGAGTCAATGTGAAATAACAGTAGGGAGGCTATATACAGGGGGTACCGGTACAGAGTCAATGGGAAATAACAGTAGGGAGGCTATATACAGGGGGGTACCGGTACCGAGTCAATGTGTAATAACAGTAGGGAGGCGATATACAGGGGGTACCGGTACAGAGTCAATGGGAAATAACAGTAGAGAGGCTATATACAGGGGGTACCGGTACAGAGTCAATGGGAAATAACAGTAGAGAGGCTATATACAGGGGGTACCGGTACCGAGTCAATGGGAAATAACAGTAGAGAGGCTATATACAGGGGGTACCGGTACCGAGTCAATGGGAAATAACAGTAGCGAGGCGATATACAGGGGGTACCGGTACCGAGGCGATATACAGGGGGTACCGGTACCGAGTCAATGTGTGGTACTGTATGTATCGCAGGATCCTGTTCAGCCCAGTTCAAGCTCTTCTCTGTCCTGGCACCGCAATGGTGGAACCAGCTTCCCCCTGCAGCTAGGACAGCAGAGTCCTTGCCCATCTTCCGAGAGAACCTGATATCCTACGTCTTCAAAGAGCATCTTAAATAATCCCCCTTCTCACCTCGACCAGAACCAACACTTGCATGTGTAATGTAATGTAATGTAATGTAATGTAATGTAATGTAATGTAAATGTAAATGTAATGTCATGTAAATGTCATGTCATGTCATGTCATGTCATGTAAATGTAATGTCATGTAATGTCATGTAATGTCATGTAAATGTCATGTCATGTAAATGTAATGTCATGTAATGTAATGTCATGTAATGTAATGTAATGTAATGTAATGTAAATGTCATGTCATGTCATGTCATGTAAATGTAATGTAAAGTAAATGTAATGTAAATGTAATGTAATGTAATGTAATTGCCATGTCATGTAAATGTAAATGTAATGTAATGTAAATGTAAATGTAAATGTAATGTAAATGTGTTTGATTCCAGCCATTTCTATTAGCCCCTCCTCTGATTTATAGTGACACCAGCCACCATTAGAAACAGAAACTCTGGCTAGCCAATGATAAGATGTAAGTCATTAATATAATGTAACCTAATGAACATGACGTGACCCTCTGCTGCTAAAGTTAGGTACGCCACAGCTTATTGGCTGTACACATTGTACGCCACAGCTTATTGGCTGTACACATTGTACGCCACAGCTTATTGGCTGTACACATAGGACATGTTGTCATGTTAATTCCCCTTCCTTCAATAAAAGCTTTGCAACAGCCTCATGATGTGTCTATCTTTGTGTGTGTGTGTGTGTGTGTGTGTGTGTGTGTGTGTGTGTGTGTGTGTGTGTGTGTGTGTGTGTGTGTGTGTGTGTGTGTGTGTGTGTGTGTGTGTGTGTGTGTGTGTGTGTGTGTGAGACTGACTTCAATTTGAAAACATCTGTTGCACACCTGTGCTGCCTGTGAAGTGGAATGTTTGGATTAGGTTTTGCCCATAAGTTTAATTTTTTGTTTTTAATAAAATGGGGGTGCAGATAGATTGTAGCTTCCATCAATGTAATTGTCTGCATCATTTACAATCCACCATATATATTTTTGTAAATATATACTACCGTTCAAAAGTTTGGGGTCACTTAGAAATGTCCTTGTTTTCGAAAGAAAAGCAATTTTTTTGTCCATTAAAATAACATCAAATTGATCAGAAATACAGTGTAGACATTGTTAATGTTGTAAATGGCTATTGTAGCTGGAAACGGCTGATTTTTTATGGAATATCTACATAGGCGTACAGAGGCCCATTATCAGCAACCATCAGTCCTGTGTTCCAATGGCACGTTGTGTTTGCTAATCCAAGTTTATCATTTTAAAAGGCTAATTGATCATTAGAAAACACTTTTGTAATGATGTTAGCACAGCTGAAAACTGTTGTGCTGATTAAAGAAGCAATACAACTGGCCTTCTTGAGACTAGTTGAGTATCTGGAGCATCAGCAATTGTGAGTTCGATTACAGGCTCAAAATGGCCAGAAACAAAGAACCCGGTGCACCACTGAGTGTCTAGTTTGAGAAACAGATGCCTCACAGGTCCTCAACTGGCATATTAATTAAATAGTAATCGCAAAACACCAGTCTCAACGTCAACAGTGAAGAGGCGACTCCGGGATGCTGACCTCTAATGAGTTTCTCTCACTGCATCCCAAATGCCACCTTAATACCTTTAGACACATTTCTAGTCAGATATGGAACAGGGTGCAAACAGTCTGCTTTCCTCCCTTTCTGCTCTGCTCTGTACCTAACCTGACAAGCTCCTCCCTCTCTGCTCTGCTCTGCTCTGTACCTAACCTGACAAGCTCCTCCCTCTCTGCTCTGCTCTGGACCTAACCTGACAAGCTCCTCCCTCTCTGCTCTGCTCTGCTCTGTACCGAACCTGACAAGCTCCTCCCTCTCTGCTCTGCTCTGTACCTTATCTGACAAGCTCCTCCCTCTGCTCTGCTCTGGACCTAACCTGACAAGCTCCTCCCTCTCTGCTCTGGACCTAACCTGACAAGCTCCTCCCTCTCTGCTCTGCTCTGGACCTAACCTGACAAGCTCCTCCCTCTCTGCTCTGTACCTAACCTGATAAGCTCCTCCCTCTCTGTGCTCACCTAACCTGACAAGCTCCTCCCTCTCTGTTGTGTACCTAACCTGACAAGCTCCTCCCTCTCTGTCCTCACCTAACCTGACAAGCTCCTCCCTCTCTGTCGTGTACCTAACTTGACAAGCTCCTCCCTCTCTTTCCTGAACCAAACCTGATAAGCTCCTCCCTCTCTGTCCTCACCTAACCTGACAAGCTCCTCCCTCTCTGTCCTCACCTAACCTGACAAGCTCCTCCCTCTCTGTCATGTACCTAACTTGACAAGCTCCTCCCTCTCTGTCGTGTCCCCCCCGTCTCCTCTTTCTGTTCCCCCCTCCACCTCCGTTGTTCTCTCTCTCTCTCTCTCTCTCTGTCTCTGTCTCTGTCTCTGTCTCTCTCTCTCTCTCTCTCTCTCTCTCTCTCTCTCTCTCTCTCTCTCTCTGTCTCTCTCTCTCTCTCTCTCTCTCTCTCTCTCTCTCTCTCTCTCTCTGTCTATCTCTGTCTCTATCTGTTTCTCTCTCTCTCTCTGTCTCTCTC